>NW_010173850.1:61821-65439 GCF_000695765.1 Mesitornis unicolor
TTCCCTGTGCCAAATTTGTCTTCTGCTGTGATGCAGAGCCTGCATTTCCGGTTGGCTCTCAGAAGCAAACCTACTCTCAGGTTGTGTGGATGCTGATTTTAGGAAACCTCCTCTTTTATTTCTATCTCCCCCACCATCCCACAATTGTTACTTGGCCAAAAAGCCACTTTAAGTAAAATTATAAAAAAAAAAAAAAGAAGAGAGGGGTATTCCAGTGAGCTGAGGAAACACTTTTCTTCCTTTGAAATGTCCTGGCTAATGACAGTTCTCCAGGGCCAAAGGAAATCAGGGAAACCAGGAGGTGGCTAGCAGCAGCCAAGGTACTCGGCAGTGGGGTCTGAGACCTTGTTCTGTCACTGGTGTCACACACTGGCTGCTGCCCAGGATGCCCAGCCTAATCTCTGCGGAGCAGGAGGAGACAGCACTCAGTTGCTCTGCCTTGTCAGATGGAGGGACTGTGCCTCAGGTTTGCATGGATTTATTCACTGCTCAATCAAAGAGCAAATTCCTGCTTAGACTGAGGCCGGGGCCTGCATCTTTCAGATGATTTTGCTGTATCCTGCTCAACACCTGCCTTTCCAACACTTTCTTGATGAATAACCCTCTGCAGCCACTTCCTCCTGTCATTCACCATCATTTTACTCCATTGAAACCTGCAGGCAGCTTGTCACCAATTTCAGCCGGGCAGCTGGAGCTGACCCTGGGAAATCAGGGCATTGCAACCAGCCAGTTTCATTGTCTTTAAAACAGAGCTGAACGCCACCCGTGTTTTTCTTGGAGTCCTCACCTGGCTCCCAGGTCCTGCTCCATCCTGCCATGGACCCTGTCCTGCAGAGCGTTCTCCTCCCTCCTGCCTGTATGGGACAGGGCACACTGGAATCTCATTCATGCATCTGTTGTTGCACCGCCGCTGCCGATCCAGCCCAGGCTTTAGGAGAGGAGAACATGATCGCCTTGCAGGGTGCTGGTGGAGTCACTGCACAAGCAGGGAAGACTATCTAATCCTCACATTCCTGCTCCCAGTGAGCTAAACATAAATGACCAACGGTGTGTGTTATTTTTAAGTCCAAAAGCCTAAAGGCAAGGTTTAAAGAGGAGTCTGATGGCATTTTTTTCATGAGCTGTCTTAAGTCCTCTTGTCTCTTGCCTGGATTGCGTCAGCCAGCAGTGACATATTTTGGTGCGGGAGCCATCTCTGTCCCTGTTCTCATGGCGCTTTAAGCCTCCGTACACAACTGGACTGGGCAAACTGAGACACAGAGCAAATGCTGGCTTACATCGACATATCTTGTCATCTGGGATTGACAGAGACCACATAGTGGAATCGTGAAGGGATAAAGTCAAATGATACACCTGCCTGATGTTTCACGTTGTACCCTGCCTCTCCTCTCTGGAGCCAAGGGGAGGCTTGCTGTGCCCCATGGTGACTTCTCTGCTGTCACTGACTGCCAGTGAGAGGGCCCGGGCATCCCTGTTGTGCCGCACCACCTCTTCCCTGCCACCCCAAGCAGGCGCTGAGGATGCGAAAGCCCAGCACATATCCTCCTTCCCCTCCCTGCTATCCTGCGTGTCCTGGGTGAGGCAAAAATCAATGACTTCACACTGTGGATATATCCAAGTCCCCTATCTAGTCACTTTGTCTCTTTGTGGGGCAGCGTTAGAAGAAATGAGGGTTGCAGATACAGAAGGAGCACAGTGCGTGCCCTGCAGGGAGCCCTGGGGAGGCAGCCCCTGGCTCGGGCGCACACCCAACGTGCCCAGACACAGCCACCAGCTCGCACTGTGTTTGCTGTGCCGTAACTGAGCGTCCCGGGTACACACTGATACTCCATGGCATTAATTAATGGATTCCTGTTTAGCACTTTCTCCATTGGAAGCAACTGCAGAGGCAGGTGAATGGGTTGAATGGTTCCCAAAGCTACACAGTATCTGCCACACTGAAGTTTTCATATTCCAGCAATCATTTCTGACAACAGTGCAGTTCTTGTGAAACTGCTCCAGCGAGCTCTGCCATAACTGCAAAACATAACCATCTTTGACTTTTGCAATGTTTTATACTCCAGAATTAAGGCGAATACTTTTGTTACAGTACAGATGGTGCTTACTGAAACAAGCAGCCATTTGATCCGGGATTAAATCTGGAAGGTAGGTAGGGGGTTTTTTTGAAGGAAAGATGACTCCCAGGGACAAGGAAGCCCAGGTCTTTTCCCACATAGGAAGGACTGGGCCCAGACTTGGTAATCATCCTTCCACAATGCCAATGAATGTGAGAGGTGATGGGAGGCAGCTGGATGCGTCCCAGGGCTGAAGGCTGGATTTCAGCCCGTCTTTCAAGATATCCTCACCTGTGTACACCAGAGCACGGGCTGACACTTGGGCCTGAATTCCCAAAATCCCAGGCCTGTGTGCCCTGCTGCTCTCATCCGTGCTTCTCAGTGTGAAGAAGATATAGCAACATATGACACAGAAAACCACCAGTAAGGCTTTAATTTCTGAACACAGGCTTATTCAAAGGAGCTGACTATTTTGTTCTTCTTTTAGTTTTGTCTATGACATCTTCTCAGTTGCTCCTCTTTATGTGACTTCATTTTCAGTCTTCCCAATCCAGGTTTCTCCGTCCCGTCTTCTGTCACAGACAACAGAGATAATGAAAATCAGTTATATATCCTTCTACCCACCAGACCAGCTTCCAAAATTCCTTTTTCTCCTCAGCTGTACCGTGCTGGTATCTGTATGGACCAAATGGAACCCATATGAAAGCAAAGTGCCCTGTACGAACAGGGGAAGGGACCTGTCCCTGCATCTCTAGAGGTGGGTTTCAAGAAGCAGCAGTGGCTCAGAGGCAGCAGTGCGACATCTATCTCGGCACAGAGAAAATGAAGGAGAGGAAACACCAGCATCAGTTTGGGGATGGAGATGAGGGGACCTTGATTCTAGTGGCTCTTGCTGAATTTCCCTTCATAGCACTGGAGAAAATAGATCAAACTGGGGAAGATTTTAATGTCTGTAATTGGTTGGGTCATGACGTTGAAAACAGAATTAATTTAAAGAAGCCAAACTGATACTATAGGCAGAGGAAAGGGTCTCATCCTCAACAGTTTCATTAAAATAATGACCTCTACCACCTCTCGCTCCCCCCAGCCCCTCACCATAGGTCCTCCCTCTCCCATGCTGGCGACTGTGCTGGGATATGCCCCTGATAATCTTCTGCTATCCTGGGGGCCTGGGAGGCAGGAGGACCATGGAAAGAATCCCAGCATTTCCATCTGTCGAATTCCCGAGCGGCAGAAACCTGACCCCGCACAGAGCGGGTACGCGCTGCATTATTGCTGCTGTGGCAGAGCGAGCAGCCTGTGCTCCTCGTCATGCATTATTAAACGAGCTCAGAGAGAGGGAAAGACACCAATGAGAGGGTGAGTGAACCTGAAAAGTCAAAAAGTCAAATCTGTAATAATAATTTAAAAAAAATTAAAAATCCAACCCTGGGCAGCCTCAGTAGCTGATGCGGCAGCAGCTTTTGTGGGCAGAGTTGACCGGACGTGAGGCAGAGACATGACAGCCACGCTGATGGTCTGCTGCAATAGCAAGGGGTTTTTCCATTATTTTATCAACTTCCTA
>NW_010173850.1:65470-80618 GCF_000695765.1 Mesitornis unicolor
AGATGGTGTGAAAAATGAGGCAGTAACTATTAAAGCCTGCTATTTCACTTGTTTCTGTCTGAATTAGCTCAGGACTGAGAGAGGGGAAATACTCTGCCATTGCATGAGCTGCCCTAGACTAAAAGCCCACTGAGGTGGTGCAATCCCATACAGTGATGTATGGGCTGCGAGCCTGCCCAAGAGCTCCTGGGGTGGCATTGCTGACACTTGAGGCTGGGTAACACCACGATGGTGCAGATCAGCTCAGCTTTGGCTCCCCAAGCAGCACATTCCCTTGTCCTGAAGCACATCTGGAAGTGGTGGCAGGGCCCTCTGTCCCTGCCATGGGCACAGCACTAAACCATCAGGACCCAACATTTAGCCCTGCAGCTGCATGCCCACAGCTGTGCTCCCAAACTGCCGCACCATGAAACTGCTCGATGTGAAATACAGGGGGAGAGCATGGGTGCAGGGTTTGTCCTCTGGGACTCCATCACCCGTAGAGATGGATGAGATTTGATGCGGGGAAAGGTGAACCCCAGAAGCCGCCTGCCTCTGATCACCATCACAGCAACAGTGGGAGGGTTTCAACCAGCAAACAGCATTGAGATCGCCTGTGGGGAAAGGCCACACACCAGTGGAGATCCTGCAACCGAGATGTAACCTTGACCAGCTCTGTGATCCCTTCCCAGACTTTTTCCTGAGCCTGTTTAGAGATGTTTTTATGGATGCTCAGTGGCAACTATTCCTTATATGGGAAAAGAAGAGCATAGAGGAACTTAGTGCATTTCTAGCTGCTTTTAATGAAATTTAATAAGTTTGGCAAGGAAGCAGAATCAGCCCAACTAATTCTTTGTGAACCCAGAGCCTGTAACTTGAAAGCTTGGCTCAAGCAGAACAAAAATGGCCACTCCTGTTATTTGCAGAAGAGGTAAAATTGCAAAGGGCCAAGTATTGCAAAACCTCGGGCTCTGCAGAAGGTGATTTATAGTTACCTGCAAAGACGTGACTAATGAGCTCAGGAATCCCAAGCTGAACAACAGTACATTGATAAGCCTCAAGACACTGCGGGCCAAACTCTTGGCTACCCCCCAGTTGACCTCTGGCAGTGTCCTGAGCTTGCCCGAAAGGCAAATGTGTGGAGGTGAGAGGCACCTGGGAGCACAGGAAGGCAGTGCTGTGGGCCAGAGGCTCCACGCACGGGGCTCGTTTGCTTTTGTCAGCAGGGGATGGACCAAATCCATCGCTGGAGGCAAGCATCTTCATCACTGCCAAGGGACTGAGGGTCAGAACTCTGCTAATAGCGTTGGGGTTTTTTTCAGAGATGTTTTCTTTCCACTTATGCTCCTGGAAATGCAGAAGCACACAAATAGATAAGAACAAATCAATAAGCATTTATGAGCCTTGAAAAAGCTTTCAGGTAAAATCTTAGTGGTGCTCTTTATGCAGCTGAGATGATTCGTTATGCTGCCCTCTTCCACACAGGCAAGCAGAAACAAACAGGAATACTTCCCAAATTCAGGAAGGACACACGCTCACCCTCCCTGTTTTCCGCAATATTAGTATAATTTTCTCCAGACAGCTCGAATTGTTCTCTCTGAATAGATGCAAACTCCTGATCACGCTTGGTTTGCTGCAGCACAGCCTGTCATACAGGCAACCAGTCTTCCTGGCCATGGATACATCCCTGATCCACACCTCATTTCCCTGTGTGCCAAAACTCCTCTGGTCCCCTGAACTCCGCTTTTGCTGTCACTGGAGTCAGAGGTGAAACTTCCCTCAGCTCCAGCAGGAACAGGAGCACATTTCATCCAGCAAAGGCACACGTATCACCACCATATGTTGCTTTCTCTCCCTGTTCTGTTTTCCTTTTCGGCCCTATCTGCTTCATCAAAGAAAGGGAGCTGATCGCGGCAGCCACGCGGGCTGTTTGCACAAAGGCGGTAATTCAAGCCCCGGTGCGAGCTGTTTTGGCAGCGTAGCCTAGGCACCGCTTGTTGTTTCAGCTGACCTCTTTGGCGGCGCCGGCCTCGGCCTCTTCGCTGGATGCAGGTGGCTTTCGCACCAGCATTCGCTTCCCAGTGCAATTTTTAAAACCATTTTCCTGCGGCTCACTTGTGGATGAAGGAGCTCACATCCCTGTTAGCAGGACACCTGAAGGTCTTCCAACAGGATAGTTGGCACCCTGCTTTATTTTTAAGACCCTGCGGGGCCAAGAGATGCCAGTCAAAGGAAGCAGCCCAATACTGACACTGACTGTGGGTGCTGCCAGGGGTGCGCCTCATGTGGGTCTTTGCTTGGGTAGGAAAGCCACTCACTGCTCTCCATCCTGCTGCACACAGCATGGACTCATCACCTGGCTATCAGTGCCTCCATTACCTCACTCTGAGGACGGGTATTGCAATTCAAAGGAAATAATGACTTGCTTTCATGTAACTGTCCGCTTTGTAGGTGAATCCTTGCATGGAGCGAGGCACCCAAGCCCTTCTGTTCATCCTTTGGCACGGCCTGGGACGGTGCTGTCTGGCCTTCCTTTGTAGAGGCTTTATTCCAGACCTGTTGTCATCATCCAAGGTCTTTGTAGTGAGCCCACTGGCCCCCAATGGGTTTGGAGAAAGTGTAGGGTGAAATTCCCTTTCACCGCATGCCTCGGTTTAGTTTCTCCCCACTGCGAGAAATTCCAGGATGGAGAAGAGTCAGATCAAAGTGAGACAATCCCAGCCGAAACATGCACCATTTGCATATTCCATTACAAAAAAAAAATATCAAAGGGGAGGGTGTGTAAAATATTTGCGCCCTGGAGTATATACGGTGTATGCCCCAACAAGATGCTCCATGTAGGGCTTATACTTATTTACTCTGATGCCTAATAACAAAACAAAACAAAACAAAACAAAAACCCCAAAAAAAAGAAAAAAGGAAAAAAAGGAAAGAAAAAAAGACTGTTATAATTTTCACATCCCAAAGGGTTCTGGCTCATCTGATAGGCAGACCATCTATCTCCTTGAAAGATGCACAGATACCCCTAAAAAGCTTGGGCTGTCTTTTTGGCCAATGACTTACTTTTGAAGGTCAAACAAAATACATTCCTCATGCAGTGGGAGGTCCCTCATTGATAGAAATCTTTATTGCTCTGGTTCTGCTGTTTCATTTAACATTTGATAGGCCCCGAACACAGGGGAGGTGAGTGGGGGTTACATGTGCCTTTCTTTGCCAAATTTTCGAATGGCACTGTAAAAAGTCAAAAACGGCAAAGCTGAGTTTGTTTTAGGCTTGAGAAAAGCACGGCTTGTGAATTTACTTCTGCTGCTGGTTCTGCCACCAGCCAGCTGGATGACAGGGACAAGGTCACTGCTCTGGGCCACTGTTTCTCCATCTATAAAAAGCATTATTGATCCCCTTTTGGAGTATTTTGAGATCTACTGGTGGAAAAAGAGCTGTCTGAACTGTGCAGCATTATTGTTAGCATTAATATTCTTTTTGTCTTTCACTACCACTGTGGTGGCTGTTAACACTGCTAGCCCACGTTGCACCACCCCGGCCTTTCAGCACAAGTGCACCCTTTTGTAAATACTGTTTGCATGGGGAGATGAGACCTGGGCTGCTTATCCTGAATCTAGTGACTTCTAATCTTTCTGCCTACCTTTTCCAGCTCCAGAGTCTGCACTGATCCGCACTGCCTTCCAGCAGGAGGCAAAAAATAAAAGCCCAACCGGTCTGTGCTCCCTGTGGGGAGGTGGGTCATGGGCTGCTCTGCCGACCCTCATCTCCGCAGCCTTTCTTCCAGCAGCAGGTCTGGTTCACACATCAGCAGGCCCCGAGGGATGCAGCGAAGGCTGCAGAGAGGAGAGGCGAGGGAAGGCGATGGGTGCACGCCTAGATGAGAAAACACCACCAGCAAGAGCAGAGCGTCTCCTCCTGCCCGCGGCCTGGGCAGGGACACAGCCCTTGGGTGTCCTCTGCAGACCTACGGGCTGGAGGAGATGCTCTGCTCCTCTTTCCCACAAGGGTTTTCTCATGGGTAATGCCCTTCTGTGCCAACGCCCCATGCTCGCCCAAAAAACCCGACCTGCTCATGCCTCATCCCACATCCCAGTCTTCCTCCCACTCAGAGGGGCCAGGCATAGTGGCTGTGCTCAGTAATGTCCTAGGAAAGATGCTGTCTTCCTCTCATTGAGTTCTCATGGCTGTTGGCACGCTGCAGCAGCGCTGTATTGATTTGCTTAAAGGCAATGGCCGAGTCCCTCATAATTTATTGAAAACCAGGCGGGTGGTTTTTGCTGACTCCCACGCCTCATGCAGCTCACATTAATAGTGATTGGGTGCCAGCAACCAGGCACTTTTTGAGAATACAATCCCTCTCACAGAGCATCTTCCAAGAAAAAAATAATTCGCAGGAAGAATGCACCTCAAGACATCCAGCATTTTAGCATTGGTTTGTTTGCCTTTTCCCAACAGCCTGCCTTTAAGGTACATCATTTCTGGCATCAGGTTTCCTCACGTAGAGACCATTTAAGTACTTAAGGTGCTCTCTATGTACTCAGCCAAATGTTTTGCCAAGAAACCTAGAATTTCTTTGCTTTAAAGGCATAAAGTCTTCCATCTGAGTCTTAATTATAGGGTTGAATACACAATGAAACTGCAGCTAAGCCCCTACATGTATGGAATGCAACACCACTTCACTGCGCCTCACCTGAAAAACAACTTGTAAAAAAGCCACAGATGAGTAATAAACTGGAAGGACACTAATAAGAAAAGAGAAAAGATTAAAAAAAAAATCCCTCCAGTAAATAATTAGCTTTTTTCTGATTATGCTTCTCCTGATAAAAGACAAAGAGCTCTGTCAGGAAGTGACTCCATCTGAGAACCTACTTCCAGAAAATGTGGTTTTAGTGGTCTAGACCATCTGCCCATGGCCACGGGAAGGGTGGGTCTGAACCTGTCTGTGTTCAAACCGCTCAGACGTGGGCACTGAAGCTCTCTTGAGTCATGCTCCTGGGCTGGGTGTCCCAGGCAATGGAGTCCCAAATCTGCCCTGGGAGAGGGAAGCCCAAAAGCCATCACTGCTGGGACATGTTCTTGGTGCTATGAAAGATCTGCAGGGCTGTAGCCAACAAGAAATCTGCCCAGGTTTCTGCAGGCTTGAGGTCAAGCCCAATTGCGAGGCTGGTTTTGCACCTGGGCAGGGGCTGAGGTGGCTTTGGTGATGTGGCAAACCTGGCTGCTCCTTCAGGGCTGCCCCAAGGCTCCCAGGAGCACAGCAAAGCCATGGGCAGTGGTTTTATGGCCATGCCTGGGCTAGCTCAGATCTCAGGAGCACTGTACACCCCTGACTCTGGCTCCCCTGCACCATTTCTGCTGCTGGGGCTGTGCCACAGCATTTTGGTGCGATGAAACAGTGTGGATAAAAGTGACTGCCCAGCTCTGGGGAAGAGGAAGGGGTGTGTGGACTCTGCATGCTAGGGAGGAGAGGGGACAGGCTGAATCAGATGGTGCATGGGGTGGAAAGCCCTGGCTTTGCCTTTGCCCTCCTCGTGGGTGACACAGCATGGCACGAGGGGCTGAGCCACAGAGAGAAACTCCCTGGATAAATCCCTGGGTCATCTGCTCGGGGACAGCATCAGGAGTACAGCAAACAACAAGACCAAGCTAGTGCTGCCATTGCTTCGGAAGAAACGTCCGCTGTATTTCTTAGCAGGGGAAGAAGCCTCATCAAAGCATACCTGAAAGGAGGGAACACGCTTCACCCAGAGCACATAATCTTCATTTTTAACCTGTAATTTATTTTTTTTTTTCAATTGAAAGATCAAATTAGCTGCTGTAGCTCCATTCCTAATTAAATGTTTTTCTTTTCTCCTTTTTTCCAAACGGCAAATTCCTGCAAATTCAAACAAGTTATATCACCTGGCAGAATTAATTTTTAGTCAGGACATGCCTGTCATTCCAAACAAATTAGCTATCTGAAGGGGTGGGTTTGGCCACACTTCTGTACACCAACCAAACCGAGCGGTTATGATCCACGCGGGGCCAAAACCGATGTTCTTCAGGCGACAGCAACCCCTATGCATACCAGCCCCTCGCTGAATCAAAGAGTAAACACCCATTGTACCTGGGCATATACCGCTGTGGGTCTCTGAAGCGATGTTTAATGACCTTGTCAGGGAATGTGTGTGCTGTACCCTTACAGTTTTAAGAAAGCATAATGGTGCTTTTGTCTTCTGTTTTTTCCTGTGTGGCAAGTTGCAGCTAGTCTTCAAACTTAGCTTAAAAACTTCACTTATTCCTTCTGGACAGTTCTCTTGCCAGTTCTCTGCTGTTACTGTTTTTTATTTTCTCCTTCTTCAGCTAGGTGTCTCAGCAGATATTGAACTTTTTTTTTCTCAGTGCAGTAATTGATAGTTTGCAAACCAGTTTTGTGTCTGTGCATGCATAGATATGCAGACTCATAGTCTCCAGTTCATTGAATAACCATACAGCAAGAGCGTAACTTCCGCCTGAAGACCAAAAATAAGCACTGATGCTCTGTTCAAAGGGTCTTGATGTTTAGCATCTCTTTATTCAGCAGGGAAGTTCACTAGGCCTTCACTTTGCCTTCTGACTTGTGCCAAAGTCCCACTAAATGAAACACTCTGCAAACTTTTATAGGGGCTGAGAATGGAGGAAATGCAGGATTCAGGACCAGAAATTTTCTCTCCACCTCACCTGGAGGCTTTCAGGAGAACTTAGGGCTCTTTTTTTTGCCCATGTTTGTCTTGGTGTGGGCACAACACATGTACAGCTCATCAGTCTGTCCTGAATTCGCAGCCACAGAACTGGAAAGCTGCTGTTTCTGGCATGTAAACCTGCAGTTCAGTTACAGAAAGGGACACTTCATTACAGATGTGATAACAAATTGTGTGCATACAAACAGAAAACTGATACGAGAGCTTCATATAAATTTCTTGGGGTCTGTCATTGGGATTTTGAGGTTCAGGAGGATGTTTGGGATTAGGAGGTAATAGGAATTATTCACCTGGACCAATTAGAAAGAAGCATTTGGGATTAGGAGGTAATAGGAAGTAGGTAATGGGAATTATTCACCTGGACCAATTAGAAAGAAGTCAGGGCTTTTGATTACTTTCTCAGTGCAACTGTGTATTTTTCATAATCCCTTATATTCTTCATTTTAACCAGTTTTAAATACTGGAGAACAATGTTCACAGCACAAGAGTAGGATTCATCTCACCGTGTTGTAGACATTTATATCACTGCTGTCTTATCTGAGCTCTCTTCACGGTCATGTAACACATTCTAGAGAAGGATGGATGCAATTGATTTTGGGCATCAGTTTTAGCATGAGATGAAGTCATTGACTCTAAAGAGAAAGCAACAGGCTAGATGGCAACAAGCTAGAGGGAAGTACCTGGAGCTAGGGAGATGAATTTCACCCTAGGTATCATTGAAGTGTTGAACAGGTCTACCAGCCAACTGCTTTTGCTGCAAAATTTGTAGGAAAATTAGGCAGGGATTGGAGGAATCTGACTTTAGGCAAGGAACATTATCATCTCCTGGCAGAAAGAAAAGGCACTGGGAAATGAACAATTAAGGAAGTGTATGAATATTAAAATCCTAATGGCTCCTGTGGTGCCTATTAACTCAGCTAATAACTGGGTGGAATGGAAGACACACAACGGGCCTTCCTAAACAAGATGACTGTGAGGAGTTAGAGAGCCTTGGATAAGCTGATTTTACTTCATGCTCTCGAATGGCTCTTGGGACTCAGTATCCCTCTGCAGGGCAGCTGAAGGGGGAAGACACAGAGCTCTTGATCTCAGACATGGAGGGTTGCCCTTCCAAAGCTACCTGAGAGCATCCTCAAGCATGCTGATATTGAGGAAGCAGCCTGGGAAACCTCTGAAAGTTACGAGATCTGGTGCAATGAAGACTCAAATAACCAAGTTCCAACAATTTGTTGGGAAATAGACCCATTTGCTTTTGCTCCCATTGCTTGAAGAAAAGCCGGGCAACAGGTAGTGAGGAACTAGAAGGGTGGAGTGAAGGAACCTTTTTTCTCCCCATTGCTCCACTACATGCCACAAACACGGGTGTGAGAAACAGCCAGCTCTGTAGGGTGGACACTGGAAGGAGAGGAGATGAAGGATGGAAAGACACAACTGGGAGGGTGGGAGTAAGGCTCTGGGAGGATGGTTTACCCTACGACATGCTGGGAAGGGGACTGAATTTCATCACTCAAGCATCAGCTGAGTGCTTCGCTCCCAAAGACCTTACACTTCACTCTGGATCAGGAGTTGCTGACTCCATATGGTGTATCCCACACAGGAGGTTCCACTTCAATTTGAGAAGAAACTTCTCAGTGAGGGTGACAGAGCACTGGCCCAGGCTGCCCAGAGAGGTTGTGGAGTCTCCTTCTCTGCAGACATTCAAAACCCACCTGGACGCCTTCCTGTGTAACCTCATCTGGGTGTTCCTGCTCCGGCAGGGGGATTGGACTGGATGAGCTTTGGAGGTCCCTTCCAATCCCTAACATTCTGTGATTCTGTGATTCTGTGATCCCCATGCTGCCACATACTGCAAGCCTCTCAAGACACTGCCCAGGGGCACCATGCCATGCTCCAGGAGACTGCTACATACAATGTCAAAGCACTAAAGCCAGCAGCTCAGGCCCTGCACAAATGGCTCTCATGAAGATAATGCTTCCTATCCCAAAGCGCTTACAGTCGAAACATAAGAGCAGAGGCAACAGGTGGACACAGACAACCAGGCTGGAGGGGAGCACACGGCAAAAAAATGAAACCAAGAAATGCACACAGCGCTGACAAAGCTGCATGTCCCTTTCACTGAGATTGGCTTTGCCCATTTCTTGCCAAGTATTGCATCAAAAAAATTTGTGTGCTCTGTTCTGGGTTGTACAGATAATGCTGGAGACTAAAATGGATCAGCCATAAGCATACGGTCTAGTATGGGCAAACGTTCACAACTCATAAGGGCTTGTATCCTGTACAGGAGATCCCAAATTAGATATTTTTGTTTAAATGACACTTCTGCCCTTACAGCTTTTCTCGCCAGCTGTCCTATGGAGGACTATGTTCTATATCCGTTTGTTTACCTACTCTGCTGTAGGAACCGTTCCTATGACAGCTCCTATTAGAGAGAACACCTGCAAGTCTGAAACCACACGCTCCTTGCTTCAGAAATTAATTGTTCATCTTGATGGGCTGAAGCCTGAAGCTTTTAAAAAAGGGAACAAGCAAAAGTTTCCAAAGAGTGGCTAGAGCTGCATATGGGGAGTTGCATCTAGCATGTTGTATGATGAATTCGTAATGCAAATCTGCAGTTGCCTTCCTTAGTTAACTACCTGTTTAACAATAAGTCTCCAGGACCCCTGGGCTTGCTGTAGCAGGCACTATGTAAACGTATAGAAAGGACATAGCCCAGAATTTACAGTAACATCACAGGATGGGCTTTTTATTCTATTCTGCTCATTATTCTTTTTTTATTCTGCTCATGAAAAAGAGCTGGGAAAAGGTTGCTTGCAGCTTCCCACAGCTTGGAATCCAAGGGCTAGGCCAAATACGAAGAAAACAGATTTCCCACTTGGACACTCCTTCTGCGCTGCTGAAACTAAACGGAGGAGTTAGATGTCAAACTGCCAACAGCAGATATCATAAAAGCAATCAAAGATTGCTGCACCAGCAAATGCTCCAGCAGTGGCATCTGATATTAGTGCAACCTTCTTCAGCCAGCAGACAAATGCCCATGAACTGTACCAGGGAGGCCAACCTGAGCTAGGTCTAGTTTGGAAACGTGCTGTTTAGCCCTTCTCTATCTGGCAGAGGACTGTTGTTGGACTATGCTTGCTAGAAGATTAGCCTTGATGCCTAGCAATGTTGTTCCTGTCATTTCCCCAAGAGATATTCCCATAATTTCCTAGAGTACAAAATCAGAAAAACACTTTTCTAATGGGTTATGTTATTTCGCCTTATCTGTGGGTCTTTCATTACAGCGGGATGAACCATGACTGCTGCACACATTAGCGCAATGCTAGCATATCTCCAGCAAGGATGCCATGACATGAGCTTTATCAAGCACAAGTAGCAGGAGAACAAACCTTCTGGAGACCAAGCAGTCAGGTAAAAGCAGGGCTCTGGTGCTTTCTTTGTCCCATTTCTGCTGCTGGGTAGATGAAGACACACTGGGCATATTATAGTGGCCACCTTGCTCTGCGGCCTCACCCAGGCTGTCACCTCTTGCTTAATAACTCCTCCTTAGGGTCTTTCTGTTCTTCCTTATTTGAAGGCTCTCCTCCACCACCTTTCTTGTCAGTCCCCATGGCTCACAAACCCCATGGAAGTAGCAAGAGCAAAGAAAGATACCACTTGTTTAAAATTCTGATTTCTGCCCTTTGACTCTGCTCTGGTAGGATTCATGACACAACTCCTGAAGGTGGCATCTGCAGCTGAGCAGTCATGCCCAGGGCTACCTTATGCACTTCATGCTGGTGGGTGATAGCAGGCTGAAGAGCAAATCTCTGCAAACAAATCAATCAATTCAATCTTTGAAGCACAAATCTGAGCACATTAATTAACATTTTGGCTCTTAAAGTGATACAGCTGAGTCTCAGAAGCATGAAACATGTTGACAGGGACTTGTCCCAGAGACTAGATTTAAAGAATTACCTGACAGGTCCCTTCAACCCTACAGAAAGTCAGCTTGGGAAAATAAGACTCACATATCAGCCAGAACGACATATCTGGATGCAGATGGTGGCCCAGCAAGCTGCTAAAGCAAAGGCTGGCAGCACTACCCCTTGACTCACCCCGTAACACAATACAGAGCAGCTCTTGGGGCTGATGATTTGCAGTGCTGTCACCCAAGGAACCACTGGACTCTGCTGGTAAACTTATCCTTGAGGTGAGGCCAGGGGGCACAGAGGAGAGGGGCACACTGAGAAGGATAATCCCCATCTCCTTTAAAAATTAAAAGTAGTTCCACTGCTCCAACACTGTGTTGCACTTTGCTCTGTGAAACACTCAGGAAAGCTAAGAAGCAGAAGCGGAGAGCAAGCACCATGGAGGACCACCTGCCCCATTGCCCCATGTGCCTGGCTCAAACAGGGCAAACCTCATCCCAGAGAGCCCCAGAGATGGAGCGACACCCAAAATCGTACCTCTGGTGTGTGGACATTAAAAGCCTGCTCTGCTCTGACAGCTCCCTATTTTCAAGGTTCAATATTTTATCGACACTTCCCCGTCAGGTCTGGGACTTCGAAGCTGGTGCAGCAAACAACGCTGGAGATGTCACAGCCCAGGGATGACAGCCAGGGCTCAGGTGGGACCAGAGTTGCGCGTACGTCCCGAGTAGCTGCCCCTCTCCAGCCTTTCACATGCTGCCACCTCACTAGGGTTATATTTAGGGAGGCATCTGCGTTGACAGTCATTTTTTCAGTATTTAGGAAATGCTAGTGCTGTCTTCTGGTTGGCTGCCAGGTGCTACTGGGAAACATGTGTTGGGATTATTTTCGGCGCTCCCACCACCAGAGTGCCCATCAATCATGCCTGTGGGGCTGCTTCGAGTCTGTCTGGACCGTGGCAGCCTCGCAATGCCCTCCTGCCTCCCTGGGGTGGGGGGAGCAGGAGCATGAGGAGGCTCAAGGAAGGCATGCAGATCATTTTTTAAAGAAATTCCTGTCACGCCAGGCTCAGCTGAGCCCACCCGGCCCCTCTGCAAAGCCTGGGGAAAGGGGTGACGTTTAAAAAGAGCAGGCCCAGGCATGGGGCACACTTTGGCCTTGTGATGAAGGCTTCCTCCGAAATGGTTCCCAGGAAGAGAAGAGGAGTGAAACGCTCTCCTTCCCCGCTGTGCTGGCTCGTGGCAGGGGTTTCAGCAGTTGGGCTGTTGCTTCATTTCATACAGCCCCAGGTTTGCTTTCTGTGGGAGACCCTTGCTATTTACAAAGCAATATACACAAAGTAATTGCTCGTAGCTAAGCAAGGCATCAGAGGCCAGCAGAGAGCAGAGTGTTTTATAAGCATTATTACCGAACTGATACGCTCTGTTAAACCTTTTATTTTCTTTTAAATGGGATTTTTTTATTTCCCAATGCACTTTGGCCACAGCGGCATCAAAGAAGCATGGCTCAAACAAACACTTCTGTCAGGTCCTGCACTCTATCCCGGATTGCAGCAGCTTTTCCCTGGTGGCATCTGCAGGATCTGGACCTGCTTCCACATCTCAGTTCCCACCACTTCCCACTGGGGCTCTTGGTGCCCCCAAATTTTCCTTCCCAGTCTTGTCCCCTTCCTTTTCTGCTTCCCATGCACATCTCCTTACTCTGGGTCGACCAAGTGCTGGGGTCAGCCCACGTACATTGTATGAAGGCTCATTTCAGGAAAATCCATACCAAGGGGAAAGGAGAGGGTTTCCCAGACAGCCAAAACCAGCAAAGCCAGTTCCCTAGCCTGATGTCCCCATCAGGGACCACAGCCACAGCCCCAAGCCTTTGTTCCAAAAGAGCTGCTGAGGGTTCCTTGCTTTGTCCCACCAAGAATTTAATGGTTCCCTGTTGTGCCTCAATAGTCTTAAAATTACTTCGGTCTGCTGCTCAATTATTTTTTCCCTGGAATGTATACATATATCAAGCTGCTGTTAACTGTAAAAATGTCTTGTGAATAATGTCATTAACAGTTGCAAAGTGATGGCTGTGAATTAAAAATTATCTTCAAAGGAAATCTTGTCGCTGTTTGGAACAACTGATAAGATACAGAATTTTGCAGTAAGTGTCTGAGGCAGATATTGCTTATTTTGCAACATGCTGCTGTGTGTTGTATCTCCTGTTTCAGATTCTGCCATATTTGGGCTCAGAGAAGCATCTTTTTATGAAATCACTTATAGAAGTGTTTAGGTTTCCCTGACAGAGATGATTTGTTGATCTGCATTACATATCATGGCAAAAGCAGATAGGAGATGGCCGATTTGGTTGCTGGGGATGGGGACATCCTGTTTGTGCCAAGACAGCCATCAGCTGCACATCTCCTTCAGCTGATGTTTTTATGATTCAAGCAGGTTTGCAGAGGTCCCTTTAGCTACATATGGTGTGGGACATTGTCACAAGCCAAATACACTGTGCTACTCCTGGCAGAAATTGCTGAACCATCCAGAGCGCTGTCCACATCACTTTCCTACACCTAACACTGACTCTTTCATCTCCCTTTTACCTCTCTGCCACATCAGAGCAGTGCAAAGGTCCATCCCTCAGCTTACAGGTCAAAGCAGCTGTCCAAAGAAGAAGATATCGCCCAACAGAGGATAGGAAGGCATTTTGGACCATCCAGTCCCACCTCCACAACCACACAAGCATCACTCAGCTCTCCAGCACCGCCTCTCCATGCTCCAACCATGTGGTGCCGGGTCAAGGCTGTCCTCAACACCCAAAACGTGTTTCCAATGGAAGACCAGAAACCTCAATGTGTCAGAGGAAGGAAGCAAGAGGAAACAAGCTGTCACCTCTGTCCTGGGACCAGACAACAGGAGGGCTTTAATAAGTGGAAATGTCCCTGCTGAGACAGATTCCATTACCAAACCTCTGACTAACCAAGCCACTCCCTCATTGTACCATTCCCATGGGATTTTTGGTTGAAGGACCAAGAAAACAGTTTCTTATCAGTCTCTTGCTGCCCCTCCTCAAATGCAGAGCTTTGGCGACAGTCAGGTTTCTTCCCAGGGCTTCCAGAAATAGGTGAGAAGGGCTCTGCAGTTCGCGTGCCCTCTCACACAGGTGCCTACATTGTGCTGATAGCATCCTGCTGCACTGCACGGTTTCTCTGTCCATACTCACCACATCTTGCCCAGGCTTCTGCATATTCTCAGCTAGGGCAAACCCACTGCCCTGCCTGAGCTGCAGCCCACCAGTAGACCCAGCTGCAAGACCTTTGAAGCAAGTCTTTAAAAGCCCAAGATATTTATCCTATTCTTGTAATAGGAACATTTGTTAACCTGGGAGAGATGCTAGGGAGCTAATGCCTTCAATTCTTATGCCTCTGAACCTTATCAGCCTTGTCCTCTGAGGACAGCAAAGACTGAAAGGCCAATGCAGCTGCCAACTACCATGGGGGTCTCTGGAGACCAGGGCTTCACTTGACTGGTGGCTGAGACCCATCTGAACCTGAGCACTTCATGAGGCTCCTAGATGGGAATTTTGCCTCAGCTAACCTTGGACCTCTGCAGCAAGAAGTCCTGCTCAGTTGAGTTTTCCCTTGTTTAGGGATTAGGAGATGGCTGTGGAGTGCCTCCATGGGTCTGGGCTTTTCCTCCCTACTCTCGCTCATCACAGTGCCACAGCAAGAGCTGCAGGAGGCATACAGAGAAAAATCAGCTTCAAGCAAAGGAAGCTGTGTCTTGAGGATTATTAAAGGGTGACAGTCTTTTCTCCTGGAGCAGGAGCTGCCAAGATTGTGTAG
Source organism: Mesitornis unicolor (assembly GCF_000695765.1). Classification (NCBI taxonomy): domain Eukaryota; kingdom Metazoa; phylum Chordata; class Aves; order Mesitornithiformes; family Mesitornithidae; genus Mesitornis; species Mesitornis unicolor. The sequence continues at coordinate 79,906 of NW_010173850.1, forward strand.
CTCCTCCAGAGAGGGCTGCCTGCAGTTAGGGTGTATTTGCTGGCATGTAGCTCCTTCACTGGCAAATTCAGTTCCTGGAAGCACTCATGGTGGGCTGAAATTAAGAATGGTGTTGCTCCTTTCCAGAATGGGAAGTATTTTTAGTCCATCTTATTTTTAGGTTTTTGACATTTCTCAGAGAAACGTTTGAAGTTGACATATCATTGAGGAAGTGAGCGTGACTGACTTTTTATTGGAGTAATATAAACTGAAACATGAAAATTAAGCAAAATATTTTTGGCTTACAGGGATTACAATGTTGCTTTTAAAGCGAAGTGTTCAGAGTGTCTTCGGATGTCCTTTTTCAGCCAGGCACCCAGTTTACTCATGCAGTCCTGGGGGAGGAAGAAGGGACACGGAGACATGGCAGCCTCCAAATCCCCTTTCTCTGAGCCATGAAGAGAGCATTGCCCTCTGCTCCATCCCTTTGCAACATGTACGTGGGTCTTGGTAAAGCCCATACTTGCAGCTGAGAAATTGCATCACAGATTTCCCCCTGAGCAGATTTTCACATGCCACTGACAAATCCCTCAACACAGAGCCTATTATCAAAAATATCCAGAAAAAAATATAGTGTATCAGGGAGGAATTTCTCTGTCTTCCTGCACATGATCTCTTTTGAATCACGTCTGCTTGATAAAGGCAAAACTCGCAGAATCCCATAACTTTACCTA
>NW_010173850.1:80649-81645 GCF_000695765.1 Mesitornis unicolor
GTCTCCCCGTAGACTTCAGTGGGATGGGTAAAACCCCAGAATTGATCCACAACAGTGAAAATGATGATTCTTGTGTTTAATTTTCCACATTCCATAAGGAGGAGAAATTAAAAACTGGTTGGTTCTTTTTTTCACATTAAATTGCTTTTGTGTAAGATTTACTGAGCTAATTTCAGGAGAAACGGAGTGTGTGTACATGTGTGTGTGTGTTGTGTGTAACCCTGGTGACTGACTGCTCTGGAGCCTATACATACGAAGACTTCAATCAAGATTAGTTAAAATGTAATAAATCTAAGCAGGCAGATATGGTCTGCCCCAACTATTAATAGTAGGAGTGGGGAACTCAACAACTGCTGGTTGCTCAAAGGGCTTAAATGGATAAAATGAAACAGAAGGTGTATGTTTTATTATAGGGTGTCACAGTGTTATCAGATGCGTGGAAATCATCCTTGCAATGCTACTGCACCACTAAATCTTGCGTGCAGGCTGAATGAAGAGGATTATTTCCAATACCTTTTTGCTCATGCTGCTGTCACAACTTTTCCATATTTGACTTTGGGAAAAGAAGAAAAGAGTCTGCAAAATGAAGAGTCATGGCAACACTGAGTGCCAGCACCAAATCAAATCAGTCAGATGCTGCTCTCACTGGTACATCAGAAGTTACTAAGACAGCAGAAATGGCTCGAGATCCTTTGCAGGGGTCCATTGGTATTTGCATTTATAACCATTTCAAAGGGAGGGAGATGTGGATAAAGCACTTATGGCAGACTGCAGCATATAGCACTTATAAATGTAAGAGAATAGGCAACTTGGTCCAGTATGCCAGAGGAGAAATGCATTTAGACCTGGATTTTATTTTCATCTCTTTATATTGTCTAACTCCAGTTTGGACATTGCTTCTAACCCTTGCCCATCTTTAGACTCTTTTGGGCACTGGAACTGCCAGTTTTGTGGTACAAGCACTGCTTCACAGAATCACAGAACGTCAGGGATTGG
>NW_010173851.1:0-681 GCF_000695765.1 Mesitornis unicolor
TCTGCATCCATCATCTCCACCTCCATCCACCACCTCCAGCCACCTCCATCCACCACCTCCACCCAACTCCATCACCACCCATCATCTCCACCTCCCTCCATCATCTCCACCTCTGTCCACCTCCATCTCCTTCCATCTCCATCCACCTCCATCTCTATTCATCATCTCCATCCATCCCCATCATCTCCATCCATCTCCATCCACCATCTCCATTTCTGTCCATCATCTTCATCTACCTCCATCACCTCCATCCACCTCCACCTCCCTCCATCATCTTCACCATCTTCATCTCCATCCACCTCCATCCACCTCCATCCATCATCTCCCCCTCCCTCCCTCATCTCCACCCTCGATCCACCTCCATCCACCATCTCCATCCATTGATCTCCACCTCCAACTCCATCACCTCCATCCATCATCATCTCCATCCATCATTTCCACCTCCATCCATCATCTCCATCCACCTCCATCCACCTCCATCCATCATCTCCCCCTCCCTCCCTCATCTCCACCCTCGATCCACCTCCATCCACCATCTCCATCCATTGATCTCCACCTCCAACTCCATCACCTCCATCCATCATCATCTCCATCCATCATTTCCACCTCCATCCATCATCTCCATCCACCTCCATCCATCTCCACCTCCCTCCATCCATCATCTTCACCATCTCCCTCTCC
>NW_010173851.1:783-3144 GCF_000695765.1 Mesitornis unicolor
CCCCTCTGCCACCCCCCCCTCCCCCCACCCCCCCCCATCCATCATCTCCACCATCTCCATCTCTATCCATCATCTCCATCCATCATCTCCGTCCCCCTCCCTCCATCATCTCCACCCTCGATCCACCTCCATCCATTGATCTCCACCTCCCTCCATCACCTCCATCCACCACCACCTCCCTCCATCATCTTCACCATCTCCCCCTCCATCCATCTCCATCCACCTCCATCCACCTCCCTCCATCCACCTCCATCCATCATCTCCACCTCCCTCCATCCACCTCCATCCATCATCTCCACCTCCCTCCATCCACCTCCATCCATCATCTCCACCTCCCTCCATCCACCTCCATCCATCATCTCCACCTCCCTCCATCCACCTCCATCCATCATCTCCACCTCCCTCCATCCACCTCCATCCATCATCTCCACCTCCCTCCATCCACCTCCATCCATCATCTCCACCTCCCTCCATCCACCTCCATCCATCATCTCCACCTCCCTCCATCCACCTCCATCCATCATCTCCACCTCCCTCCATCCACCTCCATCCATCATCTCCACCTCCCTCCATCCACCTCCATCCATCATCTCCACCTCCCTCCATCCACCTCCATCCATCATCTCCACCATCTCCATCTCTATCCATCATCTCCATCCATCATCTCCGTCCCCCTCCCTCCATCATCTCCACCCTCGATCCACCTCCATCCATTGATCTCCACCTCCCTCCATCACCTCCATCCACCACCACCTCCCTCCATCATCTTCACCATCTCCACCTCCATCCATCTCCATCCACCTCCATCCACCTCCCTCCATCCACCTCCACCTCCCTCCATCCACCTCCATCCACCTCCACCCCCATCCATCATCTTCACCATCTCCACCTCCATCCATCTCCATCCACCTCCATCCACCTCCCTCCATCCACCTCCACCTCCCTCCATCCACCTCCATCCACCTCCACCCCCATCCATCATCTTCACCATCTCCACCTCCATCCACCACCTCCATCCACCTCCTCCACCTCCACCCTCTCCCCGCCAGGCCCTGAGGTCCTACATGCACAAGGAGACCACCTCCTCCAAGAGCCGTCACACCGTGCTGGACCTGGTCCGCACGCCCGTCGTGCGCCGCATCTCCTGCTGCCTTTGCTTCGTGTGGTACGCGGAGCCCACCAGCTCCCCGCCCGCCCCCCTCCGTTACTGACCCATCAGAACCCAATAACAAAGGGAAACTGAGGCACAGTGCCAAGGGATCTGCTCCAGGAAGGGTCCAGGACCTCCTGGCTGGATCCCAACCCACGTGTGACTTCCACCTATGAGATTTGTCCCCTCCTCACCTCTTTTTGGCCCAGGTTCTCCACCAGTTTCGCCTACTACGGCTTGGCCATGGACCTGCAGAACTTCGACTTCGACATCTACGTCATCCAGCTCATTTTTGGGGCCGTGGACTTCCCGGCCAAGTTGGTCTCCGTCCTCACCATCACCTACGTGGGCCGACGCTTCACCCAATCCCTCACCCTCATCTTGGCCGGCTTGGCCATCTTGGCCAACATTTTGGTGCCACGAGGTGAGGGACATCGAGTGGCGGCAGCGTCCCCTTCGTCTCCAGTTTGGGAAGGCCCCAAAACCAGTTCAACCCAGTAAAACCATCCACAAACCGAGTCGTTTTTAGCTTTTGGCCCCAAATTTTGGCATTTAGGGGGGCTCCTCTCCACACCACTCATGCTCAACCCAACCAGCGCCCCCAAACTGAGTCCCAAACGTCTTCTTCTTGTCCCCGCAGACCTGCGGGCGCTTCGGACCGCCATGGCCGTCTTCGGGAAGGGCTGCTTGGCCGCCTCCTTCAACTGCGTCTTCCTCTACACGGGCGAGCTCTACCCCACCGTTATCCGGTAAAGATTTGGGCTGGAGGTTGTGGGGAAGGGGACGGGGCAGCCGCCTCCGCGTAGGTCAGGCCCTCAGGGCCTCCCGGTGTCCCGCAGGCAGACGGGGATGGGGTTGGGCAACACCATGGCCCGCCTGGGCAGCATCACGGCCCCGCTGGTGAAGATGGCGGGTGAGGCGTTCCCCGTCCTGCCCTTCGTCATCTACGGGGCGGCCCCGGTGGTGTCGGGGCTGGCGGCCGTTTTCTTGCCGGAGACGAGGGACACGGCGGCCCTCAGGGCCTCCCGGTGTCCCGCAGGCAGACGGGGATGGGGTTGGGCAACACCATGGCCCGCCTGGGCAGCATCACGGCCCCGCTGGTGAAGATGGCGGGTGAGGCGTTCCCCGTCCTGCCCTTCGTCATCTACGGGGCGGCCCCGGTGGTGTCGGGGCTGGCGGCCGTTTTCTTGCCGGAGACGAGGGACACGGCG
>NW_010173852.1:0-4674 GCF_000695765.1 Mesitornis unicolor
CCTCGGCGGGCTCACGGCCGCGGCGGAGCGCACTCCCTCGGATCCTAGCACCTCCCGCAGGGAGTCTCTGCCGGCCGCAGGTGCTTTGCATTACGGGGCGTGAGGGGCCTCCCCCGACTGGGGCCGCGAAGGAGCCCCACGAACGAGCCCCACGAACGAGCCCCACGAACGCAGCAAAGGGACGCAGTCCTTCAGAAACCTGCGATACTAGATTCATTTAACCCTCCTCGGTAAGGAGTGGAAGCGGAGGCTGCAGTCCAGGGTGAAGCCGTGTTCATGCTGCTGCTTGCCAGGTCGTCTTTTAGAGCTGCCACGGGGCAGAGACGGACACCGTTTAATCCCAAATATGCATTTTCCTTTCGGATCATACACACCTTTTTCAGCTTCTCTGTATGTCCCGTTCTTGCTAAAGTTTCCCTTCTTATGAAGTGGGGAATAGCATACGGTTGCACTTAAAAAATTTACAAACTTTTCAATAAAGTTTGTGAAGTTTTTATTCTGGACCATAGAGTTTTAGAATCATAGAATGCAGTGGGTTGGAAGGGACCTTTAGAGGTCATCTAGACCAACTGCTCTGCAGTGAGCAGGGCAATGTTACTAGATAGGGTTGCTCAGAGCCCCATCAAGTCTGACCCGGAATTTTTCCAGGGATGGGGCCTCTACCACCTCTCTGGGCAACCTGTTCCAGTGATCTGCCAACCTCATACTGAAGAACTTTTTCCTAATATCCAACCTATATCTACCCTTTTCTAGTTTAAAACCATTACCCCTCGTCCTATTGCTACATGACCTTCTAAACAGGTATTCTCTAGATTTCTTATAGGCACCTTTCAGGTATTGGAAGGTCGCTATAAGGTCCCCCCTGAGCCTTCGAGGCTGAATACCCCCAACTCTCTCAGCCTGTCTTTGTAGGAGAGGTGCTCCAGCCCTTTGATCATCTTTGTGGCCCTCCTCTGGACCTGCTCCAGCACTTCAGTGTCCTTTTTACACTGAGGACTCCACAGCTGGACACAGTACTCCAGACAAGGTCTCACCAGAGCAGAGCAAAGGGGCAGAATCACCTCCCTCGTCCTGCTGGCCACACTTCTTTGATGAAGCCCAGGATGCGGTTGGTTTCTGGGCTGCAGATGCACATTGGTGGCTCATGTCCAGCTTTTCATCCACCAGTACCCCAAGTCCTTTTCCTCAGGGCTGCTTTCCACCACATCATCTCTCAGCCTGTATCAATAAATGAGGATTGTCCCAACCCAGGTGCAGGACCCTGCACTTGGCCTTGTTGAACCCCATGAGGTTCACCTGGACCCACTTCTCCAGCTTGTCCAGGTCCCTCTGGATGAATCCCTTCCCTCTGGCACGTGAACCTCACCACCCAGCTTCGGATCGCCAGTGAACTTGCTGAGGATGCACTCAGTCCCACTGTCAATATCATTAATGAAGATATTAAACAGCACTGGTCCCAGTACAGACCCTTGAGGGACACCACTTGTCACCATCTTCCATCTGGACATCGAGCCGTTGACCACTACTCTCTGGATGCGACCCTCCAGCCAATTCCTTATCCACTGAACAGTTCACCCATCAAATCCATACCTCTCCAACTTAGAAAGAAGGATGTTGTCACAGCTAATCTTGATATTATTATCCCCATCTCCCTTCATATCTAGTTTAATGCCCTGTCAATCAGCCCTGATCAATTATTTTACTGAATAATCTGTTGTGGATCAAGATGAAAAGGCAAGCAGAAGGGGGACAGGTATTGGGACACATATTTAGGAGCATGGAATGGCTTGGCATGTTGTATTAAGTTTTTAAGCTTGTAAATCTCAGTGGAAACATCTGTCCCCCTCATAACTTAGCCTCTCAGGTGTAAGCAAAAAAAAAATCAATTAACATACCAGTCAAATTTACCCAAATATCACTTAGGAAATGTGACGCAGACTGCAAGGAAGTAGATGCAGGTTATGCACTTTTTATATACTCCAGTTATGAAACTGCATAAGTTATTCCTGACCTTTTTAATAAACACTTGGAGCTTGTATTCTAAACTGTTATAAAAATGTTCTTTCAAAAGTAGGAGTCCATGCATCCATGTGCATTCATGCCAGCACACCCACAGCCACCCAGTGAGAGCTGGGTGCTATACAGCAGCCTAAATACAAAGAACAGAGCTACTCCAGGCATCCAGTCTTCTGCTAAGGTCACAGAGAGGAAGAGGAACCTTCAGAGGGTCCCTCATCCCACCTGGGGCAGACACGGGGGGACTCTGCTTTACCTGCATGGGAAAGCTAGACAACTGTCCTACACTAGATAGATTGTTATGTTTCAATAGCTGATGCTTGGTGAAATTAATCCATTGTTTACGTGCTGAAGCGTGGAGATACACAGTTAAAATTTCAAAGCCGCTTCACCTCAGCTCTGTAGTGACATTTGATGCTTGAGGTTTGGGGTTTGATTGCAGTTCTCCTGGATAAGGAATTGTGTGAGGACAGACATGAGTTGTGTGTGTTCCGAGTTAGACACAGTAACATCACTATATATTACCATGGAAGTTACCTGTTTTACACAAACAACTTTGTTGATTTACATTTTTAGTGTTTGTGTATCCTACTGCAGTAAATCCTGGCCAATTTGGTATTAAAAATCCAATGATACTGTCCTTGAAAATACAAATTATTTACAGCCAATCCGTTTTATCAGAATATTACAAAAATCACCCAAATATAGTGTTTATACATATAAATAAATTTGAAAATGCTGTGATGATACATACCAAGACTACAGTAGGGGGAAGGGGGGATTTGATGTTTGGGAAGTGTGAGCTTACCTGCATTTTTCAAATGACAATAAATTATTCTAGTTCTGATGAGTCATGACACACCAGAACCATAGAACTTCACTGATCAAAGGCTGAATATTCCTGTCCTGAACCTCACACATCTGAAGAAGAAACTCTGTATTTGGAATAACAAAAAATAGTTAATCAAATTAATTTTATTAGCACATAATGATGGCTTGAAACTTCCATGAGTCTGAAATGCTAATGATACTGCACTAGAAGTTACCCAGAGGGCACTGAGTACTGTAAGTGGCAAAGTATTCATAAAGAAGGGGAATAATATTTATCTTTTGCCTTTTTTTAATATCTTCTTAGTATTTAAAATAATTGGATATTCCGATTCCTGATGAATTTTGTATAGTCCAGGTTAGGAAGCAGGATTATCTTTCTTAACAAGCCACTTTATAGGGGAGTTAAGACAGAAAATTTGCTCATAATTTCATGTTAAGAACTATAATGAGGATGCCATAAATTTAAAAGCCAAGCACTGCATATCCAATTCAGATTAGTACACAATACATGCATGATTATGGAAATTAAAAGTTTATAGTTATTAAAGTAAATCAACTTTAAGATGTATTTTAGTTGCTACTCATGACATGATAATGTGTTTTATACGGAACTCCACTTTGTTAGTGGAGCCCTGTCTAGCCTAGAGATTCTTTTAGAGAGCTAGCTCATAGCTAATAGCTATTACAGTTTCATTTCACTAGCAGCTGTATAGAAGCATCCTCTCACAAATCACAGTTTCATGATGTTATGAATTCCACATCAAATAACCATTCCTATAAGCAGATTTATTACATGGTTCATAGTGGCAGAAACCAGCAGAACTCCTGTGCCACCTTGTCCCAAAACCTGGCACCAGGGAATCTCACGCTGTGGCAAGTGTAAAAGTTACAGCGGACAAGTCATATGCAGAGAACAAATCCCAAAGCACTATGCATATGGAGGTGGGCACATGTGTGTACCTGCACATGATGCAGGCACAGAGCAAGGTCTGCAGCCTGCTGAGAGGCACAGCTGCAGGTTGCTGTAGGTGGTTTATGTGACCAGGAGGGGACAAAGACACCTAACACACTGGTATGAAGCCACTCAAGGCACCTGCTGGCAGTGCTGTACTCACGGGCCAGGTTCAGCCAATGACAGAGGAAAACCACAGGCAGAGCCAGCCTGGCCCAGCCACTTCTAACCTCTGCAGTCAGCAGCAGCCACCAAACAGAGGTCAAGTCAGAGGGATTATCAAAACCGTCTTCAACGGTGTGCACTGTGCATCTTAACAGGCTGCACACCATAAAACAGCTGAATGCTTCAGAAGAAACACTGTCTAAAAAGGCAGTCTAAGGTGAAAGGCCTCCATGTGCCACAACCAGGAGCAAGAATCAAGACCATCTTGTTGGGTAACAGAAAATAATCAGGTGATCTTAGGAAGGACAACAGAGAACAGAAGTTAAACCAGCTTCCATTGTTATCAAGGGTGCAGGCCAGTTTATTTTCCTATTTGCTCTAAATTTTACAGTTACTCAATGCATTTATCAGAGCAAATTAACATTCTTGGTTCTGCAACATGGATTTGCAAATCAGTGATACAGTGGAGACTCATCTGCAGGAAAGTCCTGTTACTAAAGGGGATTTTTGCCTGTTATTTAATAACAATTATGACACCATTCATTAATAAAAATCAAATAAAAGTCTAGAAAAGGTTATAAAAAGCAACCATGTATACCTGCATTAGGAAAGAGAACCCTTCAAATATCATTAATTAATAAGCATATGTATAATTTTGCCTGTTATTTAAAAAATAATTAAGCAACAAGGCCAAGTGCAAGGTCCTGCAC
>NW_010173853.1:0-14367 GCF_000695765.1 Mesitornis unicolor
TTCCAGCTCCTGATATTCTGGGATTCTGTGACAGCAAGCCCAGCTACTCTTGAACCCCTTTTATAGTTGCAAAGACCTTTCCGATCCCCTGTGCAAATAATTTGTACAAATACTGAAAAAAACCCAAATTTCTATTTGATTTTTATCCGCTTTTCTGGTACTACGAGGCTGTTTTCAGCTCCGGGAATAAGGAGAAGAGAAGGAGTCTTCCCTGGCGAAGCAGTTATTCGCAGATACGGCTCGCGGGAAAGGGGAGCTATTTTGGCATATTTCGGAAATTTCAAGGAAACCTCTACAAATGAGTGAGGACAGCTCAGAAGCTGCCTACGGCCGTGTCATTCATTAACCTCTGCGTGGTTTTCTGGAGCGTCAGCTTCTGCAGTGGAAAACAGCCTTTATTTCTAAAATGCTCTAAATGAGCAAATAGTGGCTAAATTCAGATAAAATTCTCATTCAACCAGAGCCCACTGCAGTTGAGAAATCATCCAATCATTGAGGTTGGAGAAGATCTCCAAGGTCATCAAGTCCAAGGTCAACCCAACCCCACCGTGGCCACCAAATCTTGTCCCAAAGTGCCACGTCCATGCGTTTGTGCCCAGGGAATTGGAGTCCACATCCATGGAGGGGTCCAAAAAATGGGTGGAGGTGGCACTTTGGGACATAGTTTGGTGGCCGTGGTGGTGGTGGGTTGATGGTTGGACTCAAAGATCTTCTCCATCCTCAATGATTTGATGATTCTTGAACCACTTCAGCCATGGGGACTCCACCACTGCCCTGGGCTCCCCCTTCCAATTCTTGACCACTCTTCCAGTAAAGAAATTCCTCCCAAAATCCAACCTAACCCCAAAATTTGTGTCCTCCAGACCCCTCCCCAGCTCTGTTGCGCTCCCCATGACCACGTTCCAGCTCCTCAGTGTCCTTCTTAGGGTGAGAGACCCCAAAATTGACCCCAGGATTCGAGGAGCAGCCTCACCAGTGCCCAGCACAAGGGAAGGATCCTGGACTGGTGCTGCTGGCCACACCAGTGCTGGTACAAGCCAAAAATCATGGATTTATTGAATTATTAAGGTTGGAGAAGCCCTCCAAGATCATCAAATCCAACTGTCAACCCAACCCCACCATGGCCACCTAAACCATGTCCCCAAGTGCCACATCCACGCGTTTTTTGGACCCCTCCAGGGATGGTGACTCCACCACTGCCCTGGGCAGCCCCTTCCCGTGCTCAACTGCTCCCCCTGCCCGGGCCAGCCCCTTCCAGTGCTCAACTGCTCTCTCAGTAAAGAAATTCCTCCCCAAATCCAACCTAACCTCGAAATTTGTGTCCTCCAGACCCCTCCTCAACTCTGTTGCCCTTCTCTGTCCACCCCTTAATGTCCTTCTCAGGGTGAAGGACCCCAAAATTGAACCCAAGATTCGAGGAGCAGCTTCACCAGTGCCCAGCACAAGGGAAGGATCCTGGACTGGTTCTGCTGGCCACACCATGGCTGATACAAGTCAAAATAATGGATTTAATTATGGTTGGAGAAGCACTCCAAGATCATGCATTTCAACTGTCAACCCAACCCCACCATAGCCACCAAACCATGTCCCCAAATGCCACATCCACGCGTTTTTTGAACCCCTCCAGGCGATGAGGACTCCACCACTGCCCTGGGCAGCTCCTTCCAGTGCTTGTCCTCTCTTCCAGTAAAGAAATTCCCCCCAGAATCCAATCTTAACCCTCCTGTGGTGCAACTTGAGGCTGTTTCCTCTCATCCCATCGCTTGTTTTTTGGGAGAAGTAGAGGGCGATAAGGTCCCATTCAGTCTCCTCTTCTCCAGTTGAACTCCCCCCCCCACCCCAGTTCCCCCAGTCATTTATCCAGAAACACAAAGTTTCCCGACCCACAAGGAGCTCCCAAACCCTTTAAATTTGGAAATCCAGCCCGGTCCCGAGGCTCCCCATCGCGCTGCGCTGAACTAATTTAAGGATTGCTGAGCAGACGTAGCGTGGCTCATTCCAACTGCTTTTCACGCCCCAGCTGCGACCGCAGCTATATTGATCTGGCGCTACATCGCCTTCTCCCCGAGAGTGACAGCTCTGCCCTTTCAACAAGGCGACTCCTTACTCCAAATTAAAAGCGGAGCGAATGCCTCCGCGCTCCGAGTTTCTTCTCGCAGTGGCGAAAACGAGGACCTTTTTTTTTACGCCGTACGTAGTCTCCCGGTTATCTGTGGAGAAGCCTCGCTGTTAAATGCTCATCTCCTCATTTATAGCTTGTAGTTGCAGCTAATTAAAGTTAGATGATCGCTGGCTATGAAGGATTAAACTCAATGCTTAGGAGGCGATTGCCTTTGATGTTGCAAGAGCCGGCTCCTGGTTGACGAGGACATGAATCAGATCGTTAGGAAGAATTAATAACTGGCTGCTTATAGCCGTGCTACAAATTGAAGTTTACCCAGCCTGGCTCCCAAATACAGAATTATGGGGCTTTTTATTCCATTTGCTGGCTCTTTGAGGAAGAAATGGATGACAAAATAGGGGGCGCTTCCAGCCCGTTTCGTAAGGAGTTTGCATAAAGAGATGTTTGAAGTAGATCAGCACGCAATAAAGATGCATTTTCAGCTACAGATACACCCGAATGTGTGCGCATCGCCACAAAGCAGCACTAAAATAACCTGGTTTCTCCCCCAGAATTAATTATTGTCTGATATTTATCGCTGCTATTTGAGTATCGAGAGGTCGGTTCTGCTGATGTCTCTTCCCCGAGCACCACAAACCTGGGCAGGAACGACAGTGAAACTAAAATGACAGCGTCGCGGTGTCCAAATTGGACAGAAACTGTGATTTCTTTATTTAAAACGGGTTTTATTTCTGTCTCGGAGAAGGAAAAGCCGCACAAAGTGGCCGTTACGCTTCCTGATTTACTCTGTACTCCGCTGTACGACAACGGTTTCCGACCTTTCTTCTGAAAACAACCACGGCTCTTTCTTACTTTTTCAATATTGATGCTTTCCACAAATTGCTCCCTGCACCTTAATTTACTGAGCCTGGATTCCTCCTGCTCCTCTTTGCCGGAGCTGCAATTTCCTCGCTCCGTAACTAAATGCTCGCCTTCAATTTTCCTAAACCCCGTCCAGGTCAGTGTGATAAGTTTTCATTTCGGCGAAAGAGAGGAGTGAATATCGGCTCGTTTGAGACAACGGAGAAGCACAACTCCCATTTCCCATCCCATATTCGCCGCTGGGAGAAATGGTGTGGTGAGGTGCTACCAGTATCCCAAACTGGGAGCAGTAACTGGGTGCAAGTGAGGGCCTGGTGAGGCTGCCTCTTGTGTTTGGTTTTGGGGCCCTCACTCTAAGGACATTGAGGGAGTGGAATTTGGCCATGGAGAGAGCAACGGAGCACACAGATTTTGGGGAAATGGCCTCAAGTTGCGCCAGGGGAGGGTTAAATTGGATTTTGGGAGGAATTTCCTTACTGGGAGAGTGGTCAAGCACTGGAAGGGGCTGCCCAGGGCGGTGGTGGAGTCGCCAACCATGGAGGGGTTCAAGAGTCATCGAATCATTGAGGTTGGAGATGACCTCCAAAGTCATCAACGTCAACCCAGCCCCACCATGGCCACCAAGCCATGTCCCAAAGTCCCACATCCACACGGTTTTTGGACACCTCCAGGGATGGGGACTCCACCGCTACCCTGGGCAGAAATGTGTGGATGTGGCATTTGGGGACATGGTTTGGTTGCCATGGTGGGGTTGGGTTGACCTTGGCCTTGATGGTCTTGGACATCTTCTCCAGCCTCAATGATTCGATGACTCTTGAACCCCTCTAGGGATGGTGATCCCACCACTGCCCTGGGCAGCCCCTTCCAGTGCTTGACCACTCTCCCAGTAAATAAATTGCTCCCAAAATCCAACCTAACCCTCCCCTGGTGCAACTTGAGGCCATCATCTCCCTCCCTTTACCCCCATAGGCTCCTGGCACGGGCACAGATGAACAAATTATCCCCAAATACCCACCCAGAGGGAGAAGGAAACGCAAAGGTGAGGAAAAATAAAGGAGCCCAAGGAGCAACTTAAATTCGCAAGATAAAGCAAAGTTGCCATAGCAACCTCTCCTCCCGTGGCACCACTCAACTTGATGGAAGTGACAGGTTTCTGATGCATCCTTGCGCCGCTTAAATATTTCTTCCAAGCTGTCACCTGCCAGAAATAAATCACGCGGCGCAGCGGAGGTAGAAGGGAGCTTTTCACCTTCTATAAAAGTCCTTTGGTAGGACCGAAGAGTTGTCACCGTTGGGTACGCCGCTACACATCTATTTACGTCTTCCTGCATCAACAGACGCCCTCCATGAGATGTGTTTTTATACTTGAGCAGAACTGGGGAGGTTGAGAGGGGTCTTGACTGTGCAAGAGGGGTCAAGCACTGGAAGGGGCTGCCCAGGGCAGTGGTGGAGTCCCCATCCCTGGAGGGGTTCAAGAATCATCCAGTCATTGAGGTTGGAGAAGACCTTGAAGGCCATCAAATCCAATGTAAACCCAACCCCACCATGGCCACCAAACCATGTCCCCAAATGCCACATCCACACGTTCCTGCCCAGGGCAGTGGTGGAGGTACCAAAAAATGTGTAGATGTGGCACTTTGGGACATGGTTTAGTGGCCATGGTGAGGTTGGGTTGATGTTGGACTTCATAGAACCATTAAGGTTGGAGAAGACCTCAGAGAGCATCAAGTCCAAGGTCAACGCAACCCCACCATGGCCACCAAACCATGTCCCCAAATGCCACATCCACACGTTCCTGCCCAGGGCAGTGGTGGAGTCACCATCCCTGGAGGGGTTCAAGAATCATCCAGTCATTGAGGCTGGAGAAGATCTCCAGGATCATCAAGTCCAAGGTCAACGCAACCCCACCATGGCCACCAAACCGTGTCCCCAAATGCCACTTCCATGCGTTTCTGCCCAGGGTGGTGATGGAGTCCCCATCCCTGAAGGTGTTTGAGAATCGTGTGGATGTGGCACCTGGGGACGTGGTTTGGTGGCCATGGTGGGGTTGGGTTGACCTTGGACTTGATGATCTTGGAGGTCTCTTCCAACCTTCATGATTCTGTGAAAGGGTCCGCAGACAAATCCAGGAGCTCTTGTTTCTGCATTAATGCTTAATTAATTAATTAACTTCAAACACTGCAACATTTATCGCTTTACTTGAAGGAATTTGGATAACCACAACTGTGAAATTGCCACCCAGTTACCATTCCTCTCGCTTTAGCGCAAAACTTCCTTTAAGGAGCTACTTTTGATGATTTGAAGATTTATATTTGATAATTTAAAGATCTATATTTAAGGATTTCAGGATCTATATTCGATGATTTAAGGATCCATATTCAATGATTTAAGGATCCATATTCGATGATTTAAGGATCCATATTTCATGATTAAGGAATCGATATTTGATGATTTAAGAATCAATATTTGTTTATTTGAGGATCTGTATTTCATGATTTAAGGATCTATATTTGATGATTTAAAGATCTATATTCAGTGATTTCAGGATCTGGATTTGATGATTTGAGGATCTAAATTTGACGGTTTAAAGATCCGTATTTCATGATTTAAGGCTCCATATTTGATGACTAAGGAATCAATATTTGATGAGTTAAAGATCCATATTTGATCATTTAAAGATCTGCATTTGATGATTTGAGGATCTAAATTTGATGATATAAAGATCCATATTTGACGATTTAAGGATCCATATTTGATGACTGAGGAATCGATATTTGATGATTTAAAGATCTATATTTGATGATTTAAGAATCTATATTTGAAGATTTGAGGATCTATATTTCATGATTTAAGGATCTATATTTGATCATTTAAAGATCTATATTTGATGATTTAAGGCTCCATATTTGATGACTAAGAAATCGATATTTGACGAGTTAAAGTTCTATATTTGATAATTTAAAGATCTATATTTGATGATTTGAGGATCTATATTTGATGATCTATATTTGATGATACAAAGATCCGTATTTTATGATTTCAGGCTCCCTATTTGATGACTAAGGAATCGATATTTGATGCGTTAAAGATCCATATTTTATGATTTAAGGCTCCATATTTGATGACTGAGGAATTGATATTTGATGAGTTAAAATTCTATATTTGATTTTTTACTCACCATTGGAACTGAATGAGAACGCCTAAATTTTCATCTTTGGGAGGCCCATTTTCCTACATTGTATTCTTCAAAAGTCACTCTTCTGCGATGTGAAGCATCAAATATTTTATGGCTTTGTTACCTCTCATTTAACAGCAACCTGGACTGAGAAAGGGGCACGCACACGTAATATTTTTTCCCTCATTTTTTCCACGTGGCTCATCTTTAGCACCGAAACCTTTAAGCAGCAGCGCTATTCGATTCAACTCCTCACAGACTTATTAATGATCTACCACGTGAGCTACTCTTTAAGAGGATTTGCAAAGTTTAAACTCCTGGAGACCGAATCCTGGAGCGTGTTCAGAGAAGAGCCACAAGGACGGTGAGGGCTCTGGAGAACAAGCCTGATGAGGAGCGGCTGAGGGAACTGGGCTTGTTTAGCCTGGAGAAGAGAAGGCTGAGGGGAGACCTCATCACCACCTCCAACTGCCTCAAGGGAGCTTGTAGAGAGGCGGGTGCTGGTCTCTTCTCCCAGGTGATGGGGGATAGAACAAGGGGAAACGGCACCAAGCTGTGCCAAGGGAGGTTCAGGTTAGAGAGAAGGAGGAAGTTCTTTGCTGAGAGGGTCGTCAGAAGCTGGCACAGGCTGCCCAGGGAGGTGGTGGAGTCCCCATCCCTGGATGTGTTTAAGGAGCGGGTAGACAAGGTACTTAGGGATATGGTTTAGGGGGTAGACAGGAGCGGTTGGACGTGATGATCTCAGAGGTCTTTTCCAACCGAGCGATTCTGTGATTCTCTGATTCTGTGAATCGCCGCAATTGTACGAGGGCTGCCAAGTCGACTTAGCCAGTTTTTAAGGCCAAAAAAATGGGGGGGGAAAGAAAAAATCCCATTAAACAGCTCTCGAGAGATTTTCGCTTCGCGTTTCCCTTCGTTTCACAACTTTGCGGCTCTTTCAGATGCCGATGTCACAAATGTCCTCGCAGCTGACAATTAAATGAGGCTTCATCTTCCAGCCGGCTCCTCGCCATCCCTGTCAGATACCATCAAGGCATCTTCCCACCCCCTCGAGAGACCCTCGGTACCTTCCCCGTGTCCTCCTGCTTCCTCGCTAGCTCGTAGCCATGGCAACGGGAGGATGGATGGCATCCTTCCTCAGGGAGAAGCTCCGGGGATGGGCATTTTTTTGAACATGAGACTTCCGAAAATCCCGAGTGGCCGTAAAGCGAAACGTCTGTTTCAAGGACCTCATGTAATTTTCATTCACGCTTCTGGTATTTTCTGGCAATGGGAGGGATTTGAAATAGGAATCCCAGCGGAAGAAAAGCTACCCTAAATTCCTTTCCTGTTTACGTCCACGGTGTATTTCAACCCAAAATTTCAGATCTATTTCTGAAGCTATTCAGTACCATCCTTTTGTCACTTATCCCCCTCCAAATTTTAATGCAACCCATGGCATGACACTACAGAAAAATCATCCGTTTGGAGACGTTGTCATCGCTTACGAAGGGCACGACTATGAAATATTAAAGCTGAAAATGGAATTCAATCTGAATTAAGTGCTAGCTCCCAATTCAAAGGCGTCTGACCCCCCTGTACTTAACCACAAACAAAAAAACCTATAAACAGAAAGGCATAAAAGTCTATAAAGGCAAATAATCAGAAAATCAACCACCCCGCATGAGGGAGCAGCCATAAACTTAATTTACGTGCCGCCCGCTGAGACTTAATATCAAATAATTATTGCAGAGTAAATTTTACCAATTAAACTCCAGCAAAATCCAGACAAAATAAATAATTTAAGATTTTCTGTCCACTGCCCAATTCATACCAATGAGTTTTGTCCCTGTGACACGGGAAAAGTGGAGAAAAATGAAGGAAAAATGACAAATATGGGAATAAAACACGGCAAGGTCATGTCTGTATAGGCAGAATCCGGCTTTGGGCATCTCACAACTTTGGGAATCCTGATTTTATTTTTTCCTCTCTTCCTCATATTTTAAAGTAAAATAATTCCTTTTAGCCAGCGTAAAAGGTAACTAAAATCTCCATCTCGATTTCCTTAAATGCTAACAACTAAGATATCGCTCGTCAGGTTCCCTTGGTCCATTAAACCGGACCGTGAAACTTAATTACGTCTGTAAAGAGTTTAGGGATCCTCAAGAGGCGGTGGAGAAGCAGATGTATTATTAGTTTTAATAGCGCCGCTCCTCAACGAAGGGAGTTTAACGAGCAGAGTCTAAGGCAGCCATCGCCTCCTCATCCCCTCATCGCTCTCGTTACATGAAATACGTCAAATTATGATCAACTACATCGTTTTTATTCTTAATTCCCGTGACCGAGGGTTGAGCGCGGGCGTGCGAGCCGGGTTACCTGTAGACGAGGATGTCATCCGCTGAGCTGTTGTACTGGATCTGGTACATTCGAATCCCGGGGAGGTGATGCTGCGAAGGCCACTGGATGAGAGCGGAGGACGACGTCAACTCGGCGACCACAACCGCCTTCTCCTGCTGAGCCTTGGTTTCGTTCGGAAAGCTCGACTTGGCAGATATGAGGATATCCGAGGCGCCGGGCTCCGCGTCTTTGTCACAGTTGGTGCTGTTGGCGAGGTTGGGGTACGGAGCGACGAGGAGCTCGACGGGAGCCGTTGACTCTCCCGCCGCGTTCGACGCGATGCAGGTAAACGTCCCCTTGTCAGTCAAAAAAGTAACCAAAATATCCAGAGTACCGTTCTCGTAAGAAACCGTCCTGGAGGTGTTAGAGACCAACTTCCCATCGGGCGAGATCCAGCGAACGTAGGGATCCGGATCGCCAACGGCTTTGCACTTCAAAGAGATGCTTTGGCCTTCGGTCGCCGTCAGTTTTGGGGTTCGGTGCGTTATCATCGGGGGTTCACAGACAAATTCCTCCTCTTTGATAGACCAGAAGTATTTGCCCATCAATTCGGGTGGCGAGGCGCAGGTCTCCAGGTCGTCCTCCCTGGTGAGACGTCTCAACCACACCAGCTCGCAGTTGCAGTGCAAAGGATTCCCCCCGAAACTGAGCACCAGGGACGAGAGGGGGGATCCTTTAGACTTGGCGTACACCGGAATTCGGGAAAACAAAGGGTCGGGAGGGATCTTTTTCAACTTGTTGGAGGTCATGTCTAAGCGGGCGAGTTTGTGAAGGTTTGAGAAGATGCCCTCCGGCACAAACTCAATGAGGTTATGGTCCAAACTGACCGTGTTGACGTTGGAAAGCTTGGCGATGGTTTCCCAAGGGACATTAACAAGGTTGTTGTAGGACAGATCCAGGTCTTCGATCGTCTCGATAAAGTCATCCAACGACCCGGGCGAGATATAACTTAACTGGTTGTTACTCAGTATTAAATGCCGGAGGTTAATTAAACCTTTGAAATGATCCTCGTTGATGTAAGTCAGCCTATTACTATCCAAGTGCAAGGCGTGGAGGCCTTTGAGATCAAAAAATGCGTAAGGCATGATTTGACTTATTGTATTCCTCGACAGCGTCAAATGGATCAGATTAGTCATGTTTGCGAAATCCTTTCTCCTAAGCGTGGTGATAAAATTATCCATTAGCCTTAGCTCGGCCGTCCTCCTGTCGATGCTGGGGGGCACAAAGAGGAGCCCCGTCTTCGTGCAGAGGATGGTGAAGGACGGCGAGAGATTTTGGCACATGCAGCGTTTGGGACACATCATGGCCTTCACAGCTGTGCTAATAACCAGTAGATAGACAACCAGCCTTTCCATCGTAAGGAAAATAACAGACCTAAATGAAGGGGGGGATAAAAGAGAAGAAACCCATGTAAATATATTTAAAATAGGTGTTGGAAATAGGTTTACATTGAAGTTTTTCATTGCAAATCCACCAGCAAACCGGAAACACCTTTAGAGACAATATTGAAATTACCTGCGATTATTAATTGGGGTGGTTTGTTTTTTTTTAGAAAGACCTTCGGAGACAATGTTGAAATTACATGAAATTATTAATTTGGCTCATTTTAGACCTCAGATTTTCTAGTTCTGCGCTCGTTTGGCTCAGTTTTTGCAGAAATTCCTGTTTTAAGGACAAGGGTTGGTTATTTCTTTTCGGGGGGGGGCAGGTGTCTAAACCATCCAAAGTAGGACGGAGAAATGCCTTCAAATACGCTCTGAAAAGCAAGGTTGTGTACAATCAGAGAAGCAGATACATATATAATTTTTTTTCCCCACGCGGCTTTAGAAAACTAAATTTCATAATTGCACGTGGTTTTGGTCAAGGAAATGATCTCGGTGAAATCCCACGTGCGCCAAATTATTTCCCATTGTATCCAAGGTGCTTTGCCCGCTCTACCGAGGGTAGATTTTTATTTTTTTTTCATTTCTACTCTCTTTTCATTTTTACTTCCAGCTGGCTGGAAAAATTGCTAAGCATTAAGTGCGGTGACTCAAGCCACCGCAGAGGCTGAAAAGTCGCCGGTTTGTGACATAAAGGACTCAAAACCACGCGTTTCGGGCGAGGGTCAGATCTTGAAGATATAAAATTACAATATCACAGTCGCAGAGTCTGGAAACTGGGGTTTGGTTTTTTTTAAAGAAATTAATTTCTACTGTCGCTCAATCCTACAGCCCCCAAAACCCTTCTTGCCTCTAATGGCTCCATCTTTTCACTCCTATTTTCTAGGTACAAATGATTAATGGGTGTGCAATTATCCAAGAAAAAAAAAGAGGCGGATTTGCGATATCGCAATTCCCTTGTTTTGGCGTTCGCGAATATTAATGCAATTTGAATGGATTAACAACTGCCATCTGGGCTGTAAGAAACCGGCACCAAAAAAAACCCAACTCCCTCGCTCAAACCATTACTTCGTTAAGAAATAATTAAACGTTGCTAATGTGAAGCCACGGCGTTAAAATTAATGATTTTGGAGCCAATAAAGAGCACGGCGCAATTATTCGTACGAACTGTGTACGAGTCGTGAGGAAATTGTGACTCGTAAAGAAAAGATGCATGGGAGTAAATTATCGTTATTGCACTGAATTCTTGTTAAAAGCGAGTTATCGCCCCCCAAAAACTGCACCGGGCACGTACCTGATTGCACGATAATGCCGTGGTATTTTTAAATAAGGTAATATCTGAAAATACAGCAGTATTTTAAAATTAAATTAAATGAAATTAAATGCAGTTGAATCCACCACACCTCAACAGAAGGCAGAAAAAAAATCGATATATTTCATGCTCATAAGACAACCCACAGAGATCTACAGGGGAAAAAAACAACCCACCACTGAATTGTTGCTTTTTGACTCATTTCCTCAGTTGCCATCTGCGCGGTCGCAGCTTAAAGTTCACACACACTAAAACAATACGATAAATTGGTTGGTGTAGTTATTTAATTCCAAAATAATAAAGACTTATAGAATAAAATAGGTTGATTTGGAAGGGACTACGGTCAAGATATGTGTAGAAAAATAGGGGGTTTTGCTGTTTTCCTACAGCAAAAACGTTATTCTTTTACCATTGGCCGTAATGTGTCGTCGAAATTATATTTAAAGGAAGGGATATTTAATTCCGGCGAGTCACAGCTATTGGCCTATTAACTTGGAACGAGTTCAGGCTGTTTTTGCTATAAATATAACAGATTTTCCACAGTTTTAAATTGGCACTATGGGATAGAGATTTTCTGCAAAATAGACTGCGTTTTGGTGTGAATAATGAGGCGTAAAGATATTATTTTACTGGCTTGCCGGGGAAAGGAGAAGGAGGAAGGAGAAGGGGGAAAAGAGAAGGAGGAATAAAAGAGAAGGTGGAAGGAGAAGGGGAAAATGGAAGGGAGAAAGAGAAGGGGAAATAGAAGGGGGGAAGAGAAGGGGACACAAAAGAGAAGGGGAAGAGAGAAGAGGAAAAGGGGAAATAGAAGGGGAAAAAGGGGAAAAATGAGAAGGGAAAAAATGAGAAGGAGAGATAAAAAGGGGAAGGGGAAATAGAGAAGGGGAAAAGGGAAGGGGGAAAGAGAAGGGGAAATAGAAGGGGGAAGAGAAGGGGAAATGGGGGAAAGAAAAGGGGACACAGCAGGGGAAGAGAGAAGAGGAAAAGAGAAGGAGAAAAGAGAAGGGGAAATAGAATGGGGAAAGAGAAGGGGATACAGAAGGGGAAAAATGAGAAGGGAAAAATGAGAAGGAGAGATAAAAAAGGGAAGGGGAATAGAGAAGGGGAAAAGGGAAGGGAAAAATGAGAAGGGGGAAAAAGGGAAGGGAGAATAAAAGAGAAGGGAGGAATAGAAGAAAAAAGGAGAAGGAGAAAAAGGAGAAGGAAAAAGAAGGGGGAAGAGAAGGAGAGATAGAAGGGGAAAAGTGAAGGGGGAAAATGTAGGAAAAGAGAAGGGGAAAGAGAAGAGGAAAAGGAGGAAAAGGAAGGACAAAAAGAGAAGGGGAAAAAGAAGGGGAAAAAAGAGAAGAAAAGAAGGAGAAGGGGAAAAGAGAAGGGGTAGAGAAGGGGAAAAGAAGGGAAAAAAGGAAAAGGGAAAAAATGAGAAGAAAGAGGGGGACGGGAAAAGAAAAGGAGAGATAAAAAGGGGAAGGGGAAATAGAGAAGGGGAAAAGAGAAGGGAAAAATGAGAAGGCGGAAAAAGGGAAAGGAGAATAAAAGAGAAGGGAGGAATAGAAAAAAGGAGAAGGGAAAAAAAGAAGGAAAAAGAAAAGGGGAAAAAGAGAAGGGGAAAAGAGAATGAGAGATAGAAGGGGAAAGTGAAGGAGGAAAAGAGAAGAGGGAGAAGAAGGGAAAAAAAGAGAGTAGAAAATATTGGAAGAAAAAAGGGGAAGGGAAAAGAGAAGGAGAGAAAAAAGGGAAGGGGAATAGAGAAGGGGAAAAGGGAAGGGAAAAAGAGAAAGTGGAGAATGGGAAGGGTAAAAAGATAAAGTGGAAAAAGGGATGGGAAAAAAGGAAGGAAGAATAAAAGGAAAAAAGAAGAGAAGAGAAGGGGAAAAAGGAGAAGGAAAAGGAAGGGGGAAGAGAAGGGGAAATAGAAGGGGAAAAGCAAAAGGAGAAAGAGAAGGGGAAAACAGAGAAGGAAAAAGAAGGGGAAAAGGAGAAGGGGAAAACAGAGAAGGAAAAAGAAGGGGAAAAGGAGAAGGAAAGGAAAAAAGGAGAAGGGGAAAAGAGAAGGGGAAAAGAAGGGAAAAAAGGCAAAGGAAAAAATGAGAAGAAAAAAGGAGAAGGGAAAAAGATGAAAAGGGGAAGGGGAAACAGAAGGGAAAAAGAGAAGGGCAAAATGAGAAGGTGGAAAAAGGGAAGGGAGAATAAAAGAGAAGGGAGGAATAGAAGAAAAAAGGAGAAGGAAAAAAGGGAAAAGAGAGAAGGGGAAAAGAGAAGGAGAGATAGAAGGGGGAAAGGGAAGGAGGAAAAGAGAAGAGGGAAAAGGGGGAAAAGAGAAGGAAGAAAAGAGAAGGAGGAAAAAAGGGAAAGGGAAAAAGAGGGGGGAAAAGGAGAAAGAAAAATAAGAGGAAAGGGGGGAAAAGAGGGAAATAAGAGGGCAAAAAGAAGGGGAAAAAAGAAGATGGAAAAAGAGAAGGTGGAAAAAAGGGGAAAGGAGAAGAGGAAGAGAGAGAAGGGGAGAAAGAAGAGAAGGAAAAAAGAGAAGGAAATAAAAAAGGAAAAAAGGGAGGAAAAAAGGGAAGAAAGAGAAGGAGAAAAGAAGAAAAAACTGAAGGAAAAAGAAGGAAAAAGAGAAAAAAGAGAAGGAAAAAAGAGAAGGGAAAAAAGTGAAGGGAAAAAAGAGAAGGGAAAAAAGTGAAGGGAAAAAAGAGAAGGGAAAAAAGAGAAGGAAAAAAAAAGTAGGCAGACTTGCACGCCTGTGTAAACCCCTGACATGAAGCCGTATCACTGCTCTTGCTGTTCACACTGAGCGAGAAGGGACTGCCCAAAGCTCTACGGAGAAGGCAGCGATTTAAGGCACCGCTGCTAAAAATAGGAAAAAAAAGGGGCCAATTAGGGATGGCACGGTGCCGAAATGCCGCAGTGCCGGGAGCTGCGGCATCCCGATAAGCGGACCTGCGAGAGACGGCGCATCCCCCGGCAGGCGACAGAGCCAGATCCCGCTGCTTTGCATGAAAAAAGACCAGCATGGGGGTTTTCTGACTGCCATGCTTGTGCAGCAGCAGCATGAAAGGCATAGAAACCCAAAATCAGCGGATTTTTGAAGGTTGGAGAAGGCCTCAAGCTCATTGAGTCCAACCGTCAACCCAACCCC
>NW_010173854.1:0-19486 GCF_000695765.1 Mesitornis unicolor
CTCCTAATATTCTGTGATTCTGTGATTAAACTTGGGAAGAAATGGGAAGTTGTAGCAGAATCACTGTTAAAGAACTACAAAATCACTTTTAAAGTGCTTTGATTGTTTGAATAGCCAATAATTTTGTTTCATACATAAACAAAGATGGGGTTTGTATGCTTTGGAAACTCCACATTTAAAGGAATCTACTTTTCAAACTCGATTTTTGCAAAAAAAGAGGTTTAGTTACAATAGATTCAAATGAAGCCTGAGAATGCTTAGCAATTTACTTCCCTGAACATTGAGATAATTTCTTCAAAAGGCTAAAAATTAAAACTGTGGGAAGTCAGAGCAAAAAGTAACTCAAAATGCAGCACCTTAGCAGAAAATACTATGAGAAATGAAATTTATAGTTTGAATAGAGCTTGGCCTGCAGATAAGAAACCTGAATTCAACTGGAAATATGCAGTAGAATAGTTATAGACTGAGAAGAAGTTAAAGTGAAATATCGCCAAAATGAAAGGAAAGGAGTCCACAAGGACAAGATACAATATATCACAGAAGGGAGATGATACCATACTATAAAGGCAGAAATGAAAGATCAAGTGTTAGCACGGACAGCAAAACACACGCTGTTCCTTTGTACAGAACAGAACCCTGGACAGAAGTGCCATTTTGTAAAACTTCAGCAGTAACAGGTTTAACCATGGAAGAAAAGTAAAACAGAAGGTAAGTGCTTTCACCTGGAAGCCTTAACCAGGGACCAGTTTAAGTTGTGAGAAGTAGGTAATTGAAAAAATCTTTATGTATGCCAAAACCGGTTTAGAGCTTCCAGTAAAAGGTCAAATCTCCATCAATAACAAACAGCAGCTGTTCTAGAATGAGCCATACAGAAAATCACGCTCATTTTTTCTGACCCCTGCTCTCAAAGTGATCAAATCAAATCTCACATTTTGTAGCTCCTTTCTATCACTACCACTCCCAGTGTACACAGCAAATTATTGACCTTGAACCTGACAATGTCCATCACCTCTCAATAAACTGGACCAATATTGGAGCAATTGTAGACCTAAACTAGACATACCTAGACCAACTGTAAGCCTGTAGAAACAGCAGTCTCCCATAGTCATAATGAATAATCCTTCAAATACGAATGTTTACACATTAGGAATTAATAACCAGTCTAATAAATATTTTCAAATTATTCATAAAAAAGAACCTTGTCATTCCACCAAACAAATGGATTTCCTATAGCAAATATAACCAAGCAGATCTTCACAGCTGGTATAAATCATTACATTTCCATTAACTTTAATAGAGAAACTTCAATTTCCATTACTGGGATCAAATATAGTTAATGTACTTGCTATGCATGATATGTCTCCTATATACCTTTCAGGTAAAAATGTTCAGCCCAGACTTCATGTAAAAACGTGAAAATATCCAGTCTGCAATTATGAAATCAAAAAGTAACACTACAAGTGAAACACTTGAGAAAATAGGAATAGCTTTTAAAAGGGAAAAACTCTTATAACACAACATGTGATTAATAGATGTCACGTTTATGAATATAACAAGCAGCAATAGAGTAGAAAACATACGGCAATCTGTTCTTTGATAGATGAGAACAAAGAAGAGTTAAATCTGAGCCTCTTTTTCCCCTGGCTCTCATCTTCTCTCATCCAAGGTACGACTTGACTTGCTTGTCTTTAATTACCATGATACCAGATGAAAAAAAAAATCCTTGAGACAAGAACAGAATAAAAGGCAAAGGCAGCAAAACTGTCAAAGTGGCAGCAGAGCCCCTAGAAAAGAGAAAAATTATGCAGAAAAGGCTGAACAAGCCATGACTCACCCTGAGGGGGATCAACCTCCTCCTTGGAATGCTCAGGACAGGAATCTAAAGTTGTGTCACCCCTGACTGTGGGAAAACACCTTGAGGAATTAACAAAACAAACAAACAAAAATTAATAAGGGCATGTTAAGTTAAGTTTTGTTCTTGTGTTAAAACAAACTGGCACCATAAATGGCTTCATTATTACCAGTCAGAGCAATGTAAAGGTTTTTTGCACACAAAGTAGAGAAAATAACTTATTTTTGTTTCTCAGCTCCTTTCTACCAGTTTTTGTTTTAACTTTGAAAAGACCTTAAAATAGTATTTTGAGAAGAAATAGGAAGATAAAGCAGCAAGCAAACTCCTGTCAGGGCTCCGCACAAGCTGAGAGGAGTGGGAAGCCTTAATATGGTCTCAGAGCAGGGCTTATCCCTCAGTACCTGAGCGAGGGAGCAGTGTCTGTGGGGAATAATGGCAGCTGGGGTCAGCGTGGAGTTACACTCCAGAGACACGTCTCCAAGGGGACAGGCTGAGTCTGTCCTGTGCTGGGGTCAGGACCAGGTCCAGTGTGGGGCACTGGGGTAAGCCACAGCCCAGGATGGTCAGACAGGGCTGTGAGATGGGGTGGGTTGTCAGCCTGCAGGCAGGGGTTAGGACTGGTGGTGCTGGGGACCAGCACCCTACAGCATGGCTGGGGCAGGGACAGATGCCTCCAGTCTGGGCTGAAATACGGTCCTAGAGTGTGGGTGGGAGGCTGGTCAGGGACAGCCAGGCCCAGCAGTGCCCCAACATCTCCATAAGATGAGGGGAAAGCGAGGCCAGAAGCAGGGCTGTGGCAAAACCAGAACTGGCCCCTCAATCTGGGGGCTGTTTTAAAAGCATGCCCTATTGCCTTGGAAAACAGAGATACCTACATCTGAGGAGCCAAAACCACACTCACCACTTAAGAAACTGAGGAGAAGAATCATGGCCAGACCAGCCTAAACCAGCACAGTCGGGGTGCCCACCCCTGCCTGAGGGAAGCGGCAGTGTGGCTGCCAGGCTTCCTGCAGCCCTGGAGTTGCTACAGCAAAGCCCCATTACAAACGGACCCCTCATCTAAACCCCACAAAAGAGGTGGACTGTATCAGTAAAAAGAAGTTTCTGAAAACTTTTTCTTAAAAACCTTATTTGTAAATCTGTAAGCATATCAAAAGAATGCAAGAGAAAAAACATGACTTGTTAAAAGCTGACTTCCATTTTACAAGAAGAACAGATGTTTTATTGTAATTAAAGCTCATCTTTTTGGTACAAGGTGACTCTTGGAGCACGCACATACTTCAAGTAAACAAGTCTACCGTACTGCTTTCATATGAATGTTGATGATCTACAGTTTTCTTGTAAATCTAGTTTACACTCGAAGAATTACTCTTTGAAAAAAAATCTCTATTTCAGCTCATATGGCTTTTCATTCTATTGCTTACTCTCCCAGCTAAGCCCTAAATAATTACTTTTACATAGTATGTCTTGAATATTTATGGAAACTTCCTTCTTATAACATAAAAATGAAGCATAGACATCTGAGATTTGTAACCAAATGAACCCAATGTTGAGTTGATTAAAACCTGCTTAGCAGCAGTGTACTGCATTGTCACACTCATATAAGCAATTTCACATAGTTAGAACTATCCAATTACTTTTTCAAATATATTAGTGAAGCGTTGTAAACAGTGCAATGTGCTAGTTTAAACAACACACCGTAAAATATGTATACAGTTAAGTAAATCACTGTGTCGAGTTCTAGCTCTCTTCCAGCAGTTATCATATCAAAGTCGGTTCAAGGTCAAGTTCAAGTGGGAGCCCACTGGGTCACATTCATGAACACAGAAACATCGGACAGATGCAGTACAAGAAAGAAACAAAGAACATCACCTTGTAGGACAGCTCTTCTGTCCCACCAGAGAATTTACCGAGTAAAACAAGCACACTGAATGCTTATTTATCTCAGGATTTATTTCCTCATGGCTTTGAGTTTTCCATTATCTTTATAGAAGATAATATGCTAACAAAAAACCCCTTAATACGGGTCACATACTGGTGGCAAACTAGCAAGAACCTGTTAGGCAAGTGATAAGGAACCACATCTGTAGACTAAATTTAACCATCTGATTCCTGTATAGGAAAATGAAGATGCTACTATAGATGACACTTGTATGAGAGCTAGTAGGAAAAGGAGGCTGATAGGTTACTCATCACCAAACCTACTAGCAGAATCCTACAAACTTCTGTAGGAACAATGGCATGCTGACGTACCTTTCCCTAGCTTAGAGCAGCCCTGATAATGGGCAGTTTTCTGTAGACAATGTCAATCTGTTGATTAAAATGTACATGTCAGAGAAAGTGCAAACTTAACTGTGAATGTGTGAATGATTCATTGTCCAGATGAAAGGAGAGCTGCGCTTGACTGGGTAAAAACATTACCAACCTGTTTTTTCTTCCAGTTTTATGACTATCTGCCACTTTATTTTAGCAAAAATAGCATAACAAAAATGAGTGGCATTCTTTCTTTCTTCCCTTTCATGTTCAGCTGGAAGATGCTGTACATGGCTGACAGTTTTCAAATGAAGCATTTGTCATGTTTAAGTCAGAACCAAACTTGCTTTTGTGCTAACAAGAATGTCTTCATTGAATTTTTACTGGTGGAGTAAGAACGATACTCATTTTATTTGATGGTTTATCTGGAAGAAATAATGCAAAAGACCATCACTATCCAGAAGTCTGCATCTTAAAACCTTCTTTCTGTTTCTGTATAGTTGTCTGTCTGAATTTTATACATCTTAAATTAATTAAACCCTAAAAGAAAATAAATATATGGTAAATAATAAATATTCAAGTCAATCCTCTTGTGTGCTTCAGCCACCTTCTATATTACAGGCGTTGGCTTGATGTAGCAGACTTTGAGGAAGTAAGGATTTTTGCTTTGGCTTCAGTGAATGCTGAGAATGCTCAGAACAATGCTTCTGCAACTGAAATGATTTCAAATGGTTTTACTTAATGAATTCTTAATCTAGTTTGGTGGAAGTCTGCATTAAAAATAATATTCAGTTCTGGGATTAACATTTTAGAAATAAATAAATAAAATGTTTGAGTTCAGGACAGAGTAACAAAGGTGACCAACAGTTTTACTTACAATGAAAGATTAAAAGAACTAGTGAAGAGAGAGATCTACTGAGCAATAATTCAGGGGTTACAATGGTAGTGTAACTTCTCAATAGCAGTCCTTGGAGAGTATAAAATAGCAAGGAGGTCAATGAAGTATTTAAAGCAGCTGAATTTAGTAGTAATGAGAAAAAGCCAACAAAAAGAAATCATCCAACAGAGAGGATGCTGCTAAAAAAAATACCAGAGTGGTCTCACCTATGCAATAATATTCTATGGGAAGAAAGGGGAGGCTGATGGAAACCCCATAGCAATAAGGCTTTTAAAAGTAGGTCTGAAAATAAAGCATAAAGAAAATCCCCTGCAAGTGAAGTTACCTATTAAGTCACATTTGTATCTATGTTCCACTGCTGAGCACTTACCTCCATTGTTATTTTAATACCACTAATCAATGGTATAAAATAATGCTTTATGTTATAGTGTCACTTTTGAAAACATATCTTTTACAGGCATCTCTGTGAACAGTAAGCACCAAAATGTTTACAATTTGCAATCTAATGTAAAAAAGACACAAATAAAAAATAGGTCCTTTGTTAAAAAATACAGTGTCTCTTTTAAAAAGGTTATCTTCCTGTTTCCAACTCCAGACTACTTTTCTTACTCTCTCAAAATATCTAATTCTTCAACTGTAAAGTAAGATAAGGGAAGGTTGGGTAAAAAGGACAGCAATTTTCTGTATCTTTTTGTGAAACAGAAATTTTAACCCCTTCTATGTTGGCTATTTTGCCATCAGCAATTGTGTAAGCACATCTTATTTATCATTATTCTGATCAACATCATCTACATAATTGCTTTTACCTTCCTGAACAGCTCACTGAAGTACAGAATAATCTCTTAAAATCTTATGCGTTCTAATTCCGCATTTATACAAGTGGTATAATGCATTCTGTAAGCTGACATATGATAGCTACTGTAGGAAAAAACGTTACTATCAAGATGCACTATACAGAAGTAGGCCTCAGATGAAAGTGGTTTACAGGTAAATGCTCATTATGAGTCCTCATTAATGCTAAACTCTAATGGAATCCTTATGGAAACTTGTAAAAACAGTTTTAAAATAATTGAATTCGAAGTTATGGGACACTTAAAGTCTTCTCTAGTAAACTGGTAAATAAGACTATAAGGAAGGATAAAGATTAAACAAGTAGTTTTATGATGCCTTAAGAAGCCATCACCTCTGAACTGGCTAGATTCATTCAAGAATTCTTTTAGCTTGATAACTGTAAATTGCCAATAATTACACTAATCCCAGCATTTACAGTTAGGAATTCAGTTACAAATGGCTGACTCAATTCCTAACACACAGCATCCTTCAAACTGATTTCAGTTTCATATATTTTCATTAGAATGAAGAAATGGGATAATACTGTTAATATTATTAAATTTTAAATGTTAAAAGTCAACAGTTATAGTAGATATATGCTCTTTTGATTTTACTCTTCCACAAATGGTGTTATGAAGATTAATGAAATTAAAATAATTTAAAATGCCAACTTAGAACTTAACTAAAAAATTAACTTTTTCCAGGTTCTGGTGCTCTTACTATAATTACAAATAAAATAGAGACCATTTGTTAATAACTCCTAGTTATAGAGGAAGGTCTTAGATATAGGTCTCAAACACAGAGAAGTAACAATTCTAATCAAGTTCCTCTCTTGTAAGATGGATCAATAACTTTTTGTGTTTGATGAGAATATGAAGCTACAAAGATATAAAAGCAAACTTTGTCTTGAAGAAAGAAAAAAGCTTTTTAGAATCAGTGTGACATGTCTCCTTATGAGTGTCTTTAGAGGTTAGATCTGCTGGTGAGAATAGAGTTTTAGTATTTGTGTCTATCAATTTTGATTTTGGAAAGAAGTATTATATTATTACTAAATACTAAGTTTTTCTATGCAATTAGGCATGTAGTCACACCATAAACAGAACATTCTGAAATAATATCCCTGAGTAGTTTATGTGTGTCATGATCAGAGATGGTCAAGAGACAAGGAGAATGCTAAAAAATAGGTAGGCTCCTCCTGAAACGCACACTGAATAGTAATCCTTTTTATTGTTATTTTAGCACGTGGAATGGGTGTCAGAGAGCAGCACGTGCTCTACAATTTAGTGTTCATCTGTAGAAAAATGTGGTCAGCAGCTTCACTGCTGGATCATAATAATGGATGATGTTTAATAATCATCTCTTACCCACTACCCAAATGGCAATTACAGCCATTTCCTCACTGGAAACTGCAATCTCTTCTTTATTTGGCACTAAAATTATTAGCTCTTTTAAAGAGTTGTAACATGGATTAATCAATACAAATTCTGTTTATATAGTCCTGATAATGATCCATTATCTCTTAATCTGATTCTTGAGCTTCCTCAGGGTATGAAGATTATTTTTTTTCTTTTTAAATGAATATCATATCTTTAGTAATGTGCACATGGAAAACCTAAGTAGGCTCTCTCCCCAAGCTATATTACCCAATTCATTTTGTCTTTCAAGACAAGATTCATTTATGGAAAATAATTACATTCAGGAAAGGGAAGTAATAACATAGTAATGTATGTACCTAATGCAAACAAGTTTAAAGTGAAGTCTGATCTAAATATTTGTTGAAATGCTGGGATTAGGGAAAAAAAAAGTCTGGGCATGATAAATTATGCCATTTACTAACATGCTTAAAATAACCTGGGGTGTGTTGGAATCTACTCCTAGTCATAACTGTGTAGTGTATGGACTGCAATCAGGACTATGTGCTTTGTGATAACTTGAAAATGATGGTTTGTCACTACAATTGCTAAAGTCGATACTTGGCATAGTTGAGCTTTTGAGTTCAACTTGATGTTTGTTTTATCTTTGCAATTCTGTGATTAACAGTGTCATATGAAGTAATAAAACAAAAACAACCCAAAGAACCCCACTCAACCTCTGAACACTGTATGACAGGAAGAACAATGTGATTAACGAAATAACTATGTGACAGGAATCACATAGCAATGACTGGAGCATGCAATGAGTTCTTGAAGAGGTGCACTTAACATCTGCAGTTTGAATATCTAGGGATGACTGTAGAAAGCAAAATTTAAAAAAAAAAAGTAATTTAAATTAATATTGTAATTTCTTTCAGATCCCTCTCATTCCAGTGGCACTGTTCTGCTAACTGGGGTAACTAAAGTTTTACAGGTCTGGTTTTGAGCAGAGAAGAAATGGACTTATGTGAACATGACCATGACTATGATTAAACATCAATCTAGATAAGAGGGAAACCAGCATGTAAATTATCAGTTCTTTCAGGAAACTCAGATAAATCTGAATGCTCAAATCAAAAAGAGCAGTTTATTCTTTAAGAATTAACCCAAATAGGAAATGAAAGTAACAGTGCAAATTTTGTTTGTGCTCAGATTCTCATTCATCAAGGTTCAGTGCCTCTACATAAAAGCATAAATACCTTTATCTCAGACTGAACATTGCTTTGATAAATAGCATTGAAGGTTATGCATCATAGTGTAACATATGAAATAGCCTTGATTTCCCTGGAAAACTGTACTTAGCAAGAACAGGCAGGGAGAGAGAAGAAGGAAGGAAACAAATACAATCTAGCACACCACCAAAAAACATCAGAAAACTTACACAACTAATTTTTCAAATTAATGTGTTGGATTAAATATCTTTAATATTTATAAACTTAATGTTAACAAGATGTGTAAGTATCTGTACCTAGTTAATAAATATTTCTTAAAAGAGTCATCTGTTCATTAAAAAGAGCTGCTGTGAGTTTTTGCATGAAGGTGAATATATATTGGCAAGTATCAGAAAAAGCTATTCGGTTCTCGCATCCAGAATGATTAAGAGACAGGTAGAATAAGCCTTACTAGTGAGAGACACTCTCCGACTATCAGTAAATTGTTCAATCACACAACATTAAGATTATTTTAATTAAAATGTCACAAAATCATCGAATAGTCAATGTTAGAAGGGACCTCTGGAAATCATCTTGTCCAGTCCCCCTGCTACAGCACAGCCAACCAAAGCTGGTTTCTCAGAACCACATCTATATGGCTTTTGAGTATCTCCAAGGATGGAGACTCCATGACCTCTGTGAACTTGTTTGTTTTTCTAGATCTTTTCTCAGATTATCTGCATAGCTTAATTAGAACAAGTAGTCTTTCAAAAGTAGAGAATAAAAACATGGTTACTATGGTTCTTCTTACCTGTTGTCACAGAAAGTGGAGTTAAACTGTTGTAACATTAAGTATGTACACGTCTGTAACACAGTATGCTAAATGCCCTCTCTTGATGAGAAAAAATGTCTTGCAAAACACGATTCAATGCCTTGGTTTTGGTGACAGCACTACTATAAAGTGGACAGTATTCTAGAAGCATATTTCTCTACATTCGCATAAGCACGGTCTAAGCGACTTGCATACATTTACATTCCAAATACCCAGAATTAGATCAACTGAATACAACGCAACAGTCAAATGAGACTGAAATAATATAGCCGTACACCCATGGCCTTGCTAAACAACTTCAATATTCACTGTAAAACTATTATGGAGACTATATATGTTTCTAGGGCCGTATCCAACAGAAATTGAGATGCAAGATTTACATGTTTTTATGACTAGAATTAATAAAACATTTCTTATTATGAGATTGTAACCCTCTACATACTCATACCTTCCTTGCGCAAGGATAAGACAATGGGTGTTGTTATGTGCACCGTTTTAGGGAAAGTTATGAAAGCAGTTTCTCCATTAAGGCAAAAAAGTAAGTTCTTTCAGATTTTACGTGTTTATTTTCTTGTGTACCACATAAATAGCAAATGCATTATCAGTAGTTTTATTGCAAGTCCAATAATCAAACATTGATCACTTTCCTTAAAACACCTTTCAGTTGTAAAATACATATTGTTTATTGTTGTCTTCACTTACAGAACCTTGCTTCTTTAACTTCATTTGACATCCATTTTTTTTACTCAGATTTCACTGAGACTCTGTTCGATGACTTACATACTAGATGAATTAACAATGTGTAATTATTTTTAGTGATGATAATCAGCCATGATTATTGACTAAGTCTAGCCATGACTATGTCAATAACATGGCAAGACACAATTAGGGCCAGAATAATATACTTCACAGCAAGCAAGATAATAAGAGCTGAATAAGTATCTCAAATCAATTTCTACTAAACAGCCCCTTTAACAAAATAATCAAAACTGCTTTACTCATATTTGGGATTCCTTTCTATTAATTTATCATAGATACTGCTGTTTCATAAGCAGCACTTAACACTGCCTTCAAAGGAATAATTTTCACTTTCCATTTATCTAGTTTGTGTCCATAGAAGTTCACTCACAAGCAAACTTCAAAAGACATTTTGAGTTAATTGGTCATGAAGTCGCTAAAAAACAGTTCACTTAAGTCTCTTTGTAGGAAAAAGAAAACAGCAGTTGAAGGTAAGAAAATAGATCTTCTAAATTTAAATAAGTTCAGGGAAAGGAAACTGTCATTTCTTTTACCTATGAACTACCCATACACAGATCTTAAATATGCAGAAGCACATCTGGGATCTAAGTCTTGACTTTTGCTCTCTTTTCATATCACCATACTCTGGTGGGGTCTTTGTTTAGTGACACACAACAGTTTGGGGTGGATTTTGTGCATAACACAAATATTCTGATTTTCTAATCTCCAACAATGTACACAAAGAAAAAAAAGTATACATAGCAATAAATAAAGAGTTTCTCCGTCAGTCCTTGCATCTGAGATACGGCGATTTTTAAAAATGTCTGGAAATCTGTTGTCTCTCACTGATTCATCACGGCAACATGAACTGAAACTACTTATTAGACACACTGAGGCTGCTCTTGCATGGAGGAGGGAGATACACCAAGAGCAAACAAATGGAAAACAGCATTTGACTTCAGTCAGTGCCTTCATGAACACTGCTTAATGGAAACAAACAAACAAGAGCCTATATACGTACAGCAGACTCATCGATTTAGTCTTAAAAGACAAATGATCATTTGCAACTGTGCCTACTTTTTCAACGTTAATGAATCATTAAGTATTGTTTCTCGACCTCCCTGACCTTTCAGTGATTAAATACCTGATCCTATTGCACCGTAGAGTATTTAAATTCCTTGGAATGAGCATTCTTAAAAATGGTAAAAACAGCACCTTGCATGTTTTATATACATTGTATTTACATTATACAAGGATTCCAAATAAATGTGGGATGAGACAACTGCTAACCTCCTACTTTAAAAATCTAAAGCAACATTTCTTATTTAGGCTTCCAAATTAGCAGCATTTGTCAAATGGCCATGACAGGATGGCATGAATGTAGTGTGGGAAGCATTAATCACGATAACTCTAATCCGGCAATTCTGCAGTTAAGATCTCTTCAGGATCTTTTCTCCATGTAAATAGAAACCATTTCCCTCTTATTTCTACATAACTGAATTATTGGGAAAGAAATAAAATACTCCTTCTGAAGTACCTTTCCCATCAATGTGGAGATCTTTGCTTTTCAGAAACAGAAATTTTCTTACTTTATCTACATTACATCTAATGAAGACAAGAAAAGATACTTTTACCCTCAGGTAAGTTAAAAAATATTTCACTTATCCTAAATTCTTGGTTTAATTGTTTGGTGATTTCTGAGGAAGATAAAAATTGATAGAAGTAAAAATGTGACTTTCTGGTCAATTCTTTCTGAATTAAAAACGATACAACTGAACATTCCAAATTGAATGCATACACCTAATCCCCAGACACGCTATCATCTAGCAGATAGTATAGTCTGAGTGAGGTCTGCAGCACTCTCACTATCAATTTAAAATTCACTGAAGCATTTTATTAGGAAACAATCAGCAAAGACTTTGTGATACACCTACTGGAATCAGAGAGGACAGAAAGGAAGGAGGAATGAAAGGTTAAAAGAACAACCTAATTGATAAAGTCTGGGAAAGAAAACACACAGAAGTGGAATGTAATTTTAGAGAAACATAAGTGGTGGAGATAACGTCAAAGGTAGTTATTGCTTTTTGCACAGCATAGGTGACAGGACAGAAGGCACACAGAAAATGGAACCTGAAGCAAGTCACATTCCAGGGAGAGGAGGCTTTTCATCACTGCATGTTAATCCATTTCTGGAAGGTGGAGGTCGCTCTTCTCATTGATTTCTGTTTGTCTCAACAATTAGATGCTCTTTGGCAAAAGCAGGTTGCAAACACTGGCTGAAGTGCTCATGAAATCACAGTAGTAACTTGCAGAATTACATTTGTCTTTAAAACAGAGCATCTTAACGTGTGACCCCAACCAAGAATCACAGTTCATTTGGAAAATTATTTCTAAAAAACTTTGCAAATTATTACCGCTGGATTTAGGTCACAAGTTACTGGGTTATGCTTTTTCTGAAAGAGTACCATGGGGAAAAAACGAATCCTGAAATATTCATACCATGCCACATTACTTTATATGTCATGTATATTAGTGTAAAACCCAGAGTATGCTAAGTATTATTTAGAAACGTTGCAAAACACCATCTCTGTTTAGAAAAGCTCTTGGCCTGCTGGGAATAAAGAGATTAGTTATTCCTCGAAATTCCTTTAGCTGCTTTTCCTGTTCAGCAGCATGTTGCCAACCAAAATCTATGCTATGTTTGATACTGGACGATACAGAAAATCCACTGTTTGGAAGAGGCAGCAATGGTCTCACTTAGTCAGCTTTCGGCAAAATGTAAGAAAATTCTTTTCCAGAATGTACTCTTCGTTACTGTTTTCTCAGAACATCTGATAGTTATAACTCATGCTTTAGAGCAAGGAAAATCTAATTTTTCTTTCAAAAGTCCTGTTTAGTGTTTTCATATTTACCGTTATAACTCAGGGTTTTCTTAACATCAGTTTGTAAGCTGCTAGGCCTGGGCTGGTATAAACTCTTCTCTGGGCCTCCTTTTTTGCTTTCCATGTTATGTCTTTCTGTGTAAACTCTGTGTATAGATTCAATATGTAAAATCTTGCCATAGGTCACACATGTTGTAGCCATTAATACCAATTAGGATGTATTTGCTTGACAGCAAGCATCTGCCATGAGATCTAAGACACCTAAAGTCTTTGGATATTGCATGCTGGTTTTTCAGAAGGTACAGCATTAATAAACACAAGACAGAAAACTACCACATGCAAGTATTATGATTGACCTTGCTTTTCATTCATCGTTGCTAATATGTAGGAAAGAAGGTAAAGTATTCAAAGAAAAAGATGCTCTACTAGTATGACACACTTACAATTCCTGTTTATATTCCTATTGAACTTGGAATTTAGCTGTTATTGGTATTAACTTTGGGATAAATTTGCAAAAATGAGCTTCATATTTTGTACTTTCAATGTTAAGAGTATTCCTAGAAGAAAAGTTGTCAGAGAAAAGACCAAGATAAATCTTTATTTAGCATAGATATTTCTGAGTTAAATCAGACAACAATCTACTTTTTAATTCAAACCTCACTAGCAAACATTATATTTTGGGTAGTATTAAGCAACATTCTGTGTGTTAAGCATTACTCACTGGAAGGTAAAACATTGGATGATGCTGTGTTTTATGGTACAGAGATCAAAAGATTAGAACTAGTGATTTTTTTTTTTTAGCTAACTGTGCAGCTCAGGATTTTATTGTTTTTAAATCTCTTTAGGAAATAGAGACAACTTCTTTTATTAGCATTTTATCACACATAGCTGTAGCTCTGTTTTTTCCAGTGATTTTACAGAAAATATTCAACTTGATCAACATTAGAAAACTACTGTTAGCTGCTTGATTATATAGATGTTGTAATTAAAGTTTCATCTATTTGTCTTGCTTTCAATGTTGAAAAATCTGTTATTCTAAAGTTCAATATACATTAGTAATTTAAGATTTTATTTATTTATAATCTTAGGAAGAAAAATGAAACATTTTCTAGTGAAACAGAATGGAGACAGGAGGAACAGTTGTGGGTCTATTACTCCTTTGTCTTCAACTTTTTCTTTCTGTAGCTAAGCCCACAGAGATGCTTCTGAGAGGTACCCTAAATACTACTCGACAAAGTAGACTTAAACTGAAGAGAAACTAATCCATCAGGCTTTTGTTAAACTTGCAGAACCAAACAAGAGATTCTGCAAACAAAGACAGCTCTCACCTTTTTTAAACATTTTTGTCCTATTCTAGATTTCATAGGTTCCCACAAATTACTTCGATTTCTCAAAATGTGGCCAGGTACATTACATCACCCTGTATAAAAAGATAATGAAGAGATTTTCTTTCCAGTACTTGCTTGGATTATATAATCCCATTTTAATTGTATTAATATCTAAATAAATATAGCTCTAAAAACATAATAACAATAAAAATCTAATACTTATGCCATGCATTCTGCTTAAAGGGAAAAAGAACAAACTGCTGTTCTGTGATAAGCTTTCTTGTATTTAGAAGTACCATGTTTGTAAAACCACAGAGCTAAACCTGCAGGTCCTTCTACTCATGGGAGGTAATCCCGTGTTATTACTAATTTTCAAGATATGTTTTTGTAAAATATCTGAGTAATCTCCTCTATTTCTTGAAAGTAGACAATAGGACTTTCCACAATTTATCTGTTAAAAGCAGCATTAAGAGCTTCTGGATTTTTCTGCAATTTTCATTTGAGACGTTGTCTCAGACACAGACTGTGCCCGAGATGGCAGTTCTTCAGTTTTACTGCCTCTGTAACAGAGCACAAAAAAGAGAGTAGTTCAAGTGATGGACTTTTCCTAATGTTGGAAAAGATTTCTAGTTATCAAAGAACTGTCTCTAGTCAGAAGTTGTGTCCTACATTCATAACTTAAAATAATGCCAAGCCTAATGCAAATCTGAATGATTACATCCAAAGCAAAAAATAATTTAAGTCCTTAACTGCCGAACTTACTTTTCGATTTACAGAGACTTTACTTTAGGGTGATAATGATGAGTTCTCTAAATAGGTTGCTGGGCCTCAGCTGATCAAATTCCTTCTTAATAATTTATTTTGGGTATGTTGGATCTTTAAACTTTGACTTATATAATCAAGCTGGGATAAGCACAGAAGAGAACCGTCTGCTCTGAGAATCTGAGCACAAGTGTCACAGCTGCCATTGCTGCTTTTGGTGCACATTTCCCTCTGAAAAGGGGCTACACCAATAATGGCAAAAAGGCATAAACAGTGACAGAAGCATTTTTATATGTAAGATCTCCACGTTTGTATTAAGAGTTAAGAGAAAGCTGTATTTATATATTTCTATATAAATAGAGATATAGGAGAGAGCTTTCTGTCAAAAAGTTTCTACAAAGACAGAGGCAGGCTAGCATACAGTTCAGAGATCCCAAGGTAGGCATCTATTTAAGGGAGGTTAAGACACAGTATTTGATTAGACAGTAAAACAGGACTCCTAAATTTATCCTGGCATGTACCATTACAGTGCTGGTCAGAGGGCTAGTTGTGAGTATATGTAACTTTTATCCTCAGACTAACACAGAGTCCTCATTGATAAAACTGAAGGTCCTCAGATGAGGGCTAACCTTACTGTTAGTAGATTAAATAACATCTTAATAGCAATTAGAGACCACTTTCTATATCATCCTGAAAGGGTAAGTTGCCTAGTGTTTAACTATAGAGTGTGCTAAATGCCTGATCTATAACTTAATAAGTTGCCTAGTGTTTAACTATAACTGAGAGTGTGCTAAATGCCTGATCTATAACTTAACATACAAAGGCTTACATGAAGGTGTACTTAGGTAGTTGTAATCATTACACATACAGGGAAGGTATGAACTGGAATTTCACTGTGAGATTTGCAGCATGAAATGCATTAAAAAAAAAAAAGTGGCATGTTGGAAACCTGAGGGTCAGAGGGACTCACTAATACCTGTGTGTATGGCTCATGTTTAGATCAGTTCATAAGGGTCAAGTGCCTTATTGTTGAGTGATTAAATGTGATACGCAACTATATAATCTGGTATTGTGCTCTGCCTAGGAGTAAGATACTGATCAGCAAGACTTTTACTTTTGTGCTAAAGCTCAATAAAATGAACTTTTACTCTACTTTTGAAAATTCTTGAATTGAGTATATTTTTACAAAACAAAGGTGGGGTTTTTTTTCTTTCGTTTTGTTGGGTTTTTGGGCTACTAGTCTTCCATTTGCATTTTAAGAGAAGATTATAAGGGAAAAGTTTTGATAAGTCTAGTGGGCTCTATTTACATTTGAAACAATTCTTTCCAAGCTGTGAAACACACAAAAACGTTAACAAATCACTGCAGCTTTTACAGGTAACTGAAGGGCAGCAACACAGGGAGGACCTCAAGGAAACAATTCACGTAGGGGAGGGCATTCATCTTAATAGTGCTTAATCAGGAAAACCAGGACAAGCTAAGATTATTCTGCTTTACAAGGTTTTGGGTTTTTTTCTTTTTTTCTGATCTGGTTCACCAGGAGAGCATAATTTAATTTTAAAGGATCAGAAGTTCGGTGAGATAAGTACACTCCTAGGTATTTAATAGAAGCAAAAAAAACAGGTGAAAGGAAATTTACTCCTAGTTTATTCAAAGTGTCTGTAGCAAGTCACAAGGGAAATTTATGTGTTGGATTTCAATTTATTCTGAAACCATAGAGGTTACTAAAATGGTTAGGAAGTCTCCTTGCTAATGATAAGGGCAAGACAGTGGCATGGTGGATGGTGTTGATGCCACTAATTGCCCACAGCAGCCAGAACAGCACAGCTGTGGTGCAAGTATAGAGCAAGTCTGGGTTTTGCTTAGTCAAACCCTTCTTCATGAAGGCACTCATGAGCCACACATGGGTTTACAAAGGTGGCCACTTTCCTGAAACAGCTCAGAGGTGATGCTGATTGTTGGCTGTACATACAGGTTTTTGGGAAGTTTGAAACTGCAGCTCCTGGCTTGCTTACACAATTTGTGGCCAGGTACTTGCTCCATAGAGCATTGCTACCCGCAGTAAAACAGCAAAAAAACACTAAAAAATACTTCAAGTTCTGAAAAAAAAAACAAACAACCTATCAGTTTAAGAAGGAAAGTAAGTTATACTTGCAGTTTAATCTAAATTAGAAGTCCAGTGTAAGCAGTAAAACTCGGTTAACCATGGACACAGTTCACCATGAAGATAGTTGAAGAATTAAAGTACAGGTTACATGATGGGAGACCTGAGACCATTTAGCAGGACCAAAGAAAGGCTAGGGGGATCTCAACAAGAAGACAGAGCGAGGCTCTTCTCAGTGGTGTCCAGTGACAGGACAAGTGACAACAGGCATAAATTGGGATACAGTAAGTTTTGTTTAAATGTAAGGAAAATTTTTTTCTACTCTGAAGGTGGTCAAGCATAGAGAGACTCTGGAGTTGAGTCTCCATCCTTGGGGATATTCAGACCCCAAATGAAGACAGACCTGAACTCCCTGATATAGCTGACCCTGCTCTGAGTGAGGGGTTGGACAGGGTGCTGAGGTCCCTGCCCACCTCAGGGATTCTGCCGCTCTGTGAGACTCTCAAGCAGTAGTGCTCTGAAATTCAGGGGAAGGAATTTTGTATGCTGACTTAAAAGCTACTGTTCCCTTTGATGTAAGAACATGAATCAGAAGTTTTCTCTTGAATCTTCCGCAGATATTCTTATACATATCAACCTTAGTTACACTACAGTGTGGATGGTTTTCAGTAAGATTAGTCAACTTTAGAGAAAGTCAGACTATTTACTCCAGGCAGATCTACATTAAGCAGAAAGTGATGCTATTTCTGTTCTGCTGAAGTCTTCCCATACTTCATTTTTGTTCTTGTGTAAGCCCTAATACAGCTCCTCTTTTTGCCAATATTCATTCCTCAGTCACTCTGAGCCATGAAAAACAATGTCTTGTTTTGCCACAGTATTCAGAGAGAACCATGTGTATTACAACAGTTTCTGAATGCTAAAACTATTGGACTCCTGTCATAAATCTGGTAGTTTCAGGTATATATCAGTGGGTTAGAGAAGTAATTGTCTGTGAAAAAAGCTAAGTGCTGAATGACATCAGAACAAAGCAGAGTAAGATGAAGTCAGTACTTCAAGGAATTTTGAAAA
Source organism: Mesitornis unicolor (assembly GCF_000695765.1). NCBI lineage: Eukaryota > Metazoa > Chordata > Aves > Mesitornithiformes > Mesitornithidae > Mesitornis > Mesitornis unicolor. The sequence continues at coordinate 18,112 of NW_010173854.1, forward strand.
GGATTACAAGGATCATTGCCAGAGCCACAATACACATTTTTCGCAGGCTTCTATCCCAGATCCTCAGCTACATTACTTCAGCTCTCACATCCATAAATGCCTGTCTATACCTACTCACTGCCTCATTTTAAGTTGAAAAAGAGGTCTGATTCAAGAACCATCTACTTGGGTATAAGGAAGTTAGTACAGTGCTACCTGTGAGGAATCTATTCTTTCTGTAAAAGACAGTTTCTTAACATAAATTCAGCCAAACTATTCTCATGGCTCTGGCTAGCCATGACTAATGTAAATAAAAGATAGATATACAGAGCAAACATGAAGTCATGAAACAGCAATAAATTAGTGAATGAGAGGTCTAGTTAATAAGTCTGTGTTTGCTACTGGAGGTCTACACTCAGCAAGGAAGTTTTTGAAGTGTAAGCAAAAATAATTTCATTATACTAACGTGCAGTTGAAGAGGTCTTAGAACACTGTCCTGGCCAGCATATATTTATAAATCCAAAGTCCCCAGGATATGTAAGTAGATAACATGAGAAACCCTCAAAACTGCCTTAAGTGTGAGCACAGTTCTCTATCTATCTGCAAAGCATGGGAGGTCTGAAGTCCTTTTGCAAGATCTGTATTCCTGTTCTTAGCTCCCTGCTTGCCCTTTGCTAAGCCTGCACAGGTGGAGAACAGCCCTTATCTAGGGCCAATATAATGCCAGTCTTTTTATCAGAAAAGTACACACAAACAGAAAATCACAGCTTGTCTAATTGTGGTTGTGATTGTCAGGCTGGTGAAAACCAGACTTCAATATTTTATATACAAATAAAGGAAACTATATGTTACAATGTGACTTCAGAAATACTAAATCTTTGTATGAGATGGTATATACACACTCTATGAACTTACAACCTGTTTTAATGTGAAAAATTGTGGTAAGCTACTCTACAGTAAGATAGAGATCAAACTTTAAAACTAAACATGCAGTATTTTTAAATTATCAGTCAAAATATTTTCATAAAAGATAATCATGAAAGAGATATGAAGCTATCTTGAGAAGTAACCACATAATGAAAAATCTTTTGAAAAAATCCTAAAGAAATACTATATTGATTCATGAAAATCAAAGCTGCATCAAATTTTAAGATCTTTTCATTAAAGATTATGATAATTTTTAATGCAATTGATGTTGGTACAGAAACAAGCATTTTGGTTTTGTCAGTCCAAGTTTACATTCATCTCATCTGTCTTTAGTCATTTCTAAGCAAAGCAATATGAGAAAGGATACAAAAAAAACCCCTCATACCCTGAGATAAGAAGTTAAAAGAGGGGAAAACCAAAATGAACAGGAAAAAAAAAATATAATTCCCTCCTTAGAGGCTTTTCCCTA
>NW_010173854.1:19501-59738 GCF_000695765.1 Mesitornis unicolor
TACAAATCTCTTCAGACTTGTGAAACTGCAATTTAACTTTTAGTTTACATGAAGGTTTTTTGGTTTTGATTTTGGTTTGGGTCTTTTTTTAGGTGTGTTTGCCTGTTTTTGTTTTTAAGGGGTGTGGTGTGGTGGTGGTTGTTGTTTGCACGGGTAAAACAATAGAAAAGAATTTGACAAGTCCCAATTATTTCTTTTTTCTCACCCACTCACCCTTTGATTTCTGTACTGATATTTGGAGTCAACACAGGTTTATCCACATGAACCAGAGCTACATTCTTTCTCTTCACCACACAAAGAGCCAGAATGCTGCTGCTTTGCAAACTGAGGACACCTGAGCTATATCTTTTTTTTGCCCCAAGTCAGTCTTCACATGTGACCAGAGAGCACAGACCAAAAGTCATGGAGAAAGAAGTTCTACATTCAGAATTTCTGAGATTGAGACAGTAACATTTATTTCCTGTACCTAGCTGCAAAATAATCATAATTTCCAACTCATGTAACTAGGTTGATAGAGTAAATTTAATATACATGTGTGAGTCTGTGAATATTTTATTGCTAAAAATTCTGTCCATCCCATCTCCCTCCAAGTAAAAAAGTCAGACCTTAACCTAGAGTTATATTTGCAGTTGCAGAAAAACTAGTAAGCTTTAGATTACTACTTCCTAGGAATAACGAACAACAAATATAAGTAATGAATATGTTTTATGACATTGCTGCTGTTGCATTCATCTTGGGAGTGTTAGAATGTCGGTATGAATTTTGCAGTCATGTCTTCATGTGAAGAGGTAATCTTTGGCCTAAAGAAGAACATGAAAGAGTTTAATAAGATCTGGAACCAGTTTAAACTTCATCGGAAGAAACTGCAAATGTTTAGTAGAGCTCAATCTGTCACTGTGGGAATACACACATGCATTGGTCATTACAGTAGATTAGGATGGAGTTTTACCTTCATTTCAGCTATACTTACTTTTTTTTTTCCTATGTAGTACAGAGGACTTAATTTTGTTGACGAAGCAGTAATATTTAAACATATGATTTGGGAACGAGTATGTGAACACATCCAATTTATTTTTAGGGAAAAGAATGCAAATTTTGTATTTTCTATAGTCTTCTTGTTAGTGACCCCTACATTCTCTGAAAACTACTTGCAAAGAAAATGCCTTTAGAGGGTATTCTGTGCTCTCATTTTCTCATGCCTACCACTTTGGACAAATGGTGCAAAAGGGATTTGGCTCAGCTTGAGCCATAAACTGTAACAACAACTGTTTTTCTGTCTAAAGATAATTAAAGCCTTTCAAAGTGACTATTACTACTCTGTTCTATTTTCTCTGTTTTACATCCTGCATAATTCACTCGCATAATTCCTATTTACAGCAGCTTTCACAGGATGGAATCCCATCTCCCTGCTGCACATAATCCCTATTCACTGGAGTTTTCTGAGGATGGAAAGCAAACTATGAAAACTGAGTCACAAAAAGAACACCATAGTTAATGAAATATTTTTTTCTTCAGTTATCATGAGATGTATATATTTTATATATATATGTATGTATTTAAGCAAACCATCAGTACCTCCTTGGATAAACATTTGAGTAATAACAAGAGAATATTTTCCCCATACACAGTATGTTCTCCCTGAGACATGGCTTTACCCAGATCTTAAGGATAATATGCATGAATATCCTGCTGCTGTCAATGGGTCAAATACCAGACAGCAAATATGCCAGTTATCTGTCGTTTACTGCAGCACTACTCAGGATGTTGACCTCTTCTTCCCCTTCCAATACTTCCACACACTCAAACAGACCATTGCACAGCATAAAATGTCAGAGCATGCACTCCTGCCTCTCACTCAGAGGGGACTGCAGTTGCCCCAGCTGCCTGAGGGAGGCCAGTGAGGAGGAACAGGTACCATCAACACCCAACTGCTACTGAAATCTAAACAGAGGAAAATTTTCCTGTGAGATTCAGCGCTCAGCTATTCACTGTTAGACGAGTAAGTCATCAGGAAAGTTAGCAGGGGTTGCCATGTCCCCCAGGGAAAACACTAAAAATAGTCCCTCTGCAAATCAGTAAAAAGTAAATTTTTCTACTACTCCATAAGCTGTATTATTCTTTAGTTGCAGCCAGCATTTCAGATGTCTTGAAACATGCTATTCTTGTAAGGCCTACTACTTTTCTCAAAGTCAGCTTGGGTATCTCTGCACAGGAGCTATCTTAGAGCAAATTTGGACATCTCTAGCTGATGCCCTTCCTGAGTGATTTCAAGTTTGGCAATGGTGTAGCTGCAGAGTGGTGACCTTGAAGTCAGGGAGTTTTTCTCTACTCATGGAAAAATCAGTCTGCAGGCAGAAGTGCTTTCTCAAAAGCCTTACCTCTCTGCTGCTACTCCCAGATAGTCTCCATGGGAGATTTTGGTTTGTAGCAGCAGCAGTCTTCTAATAACCAATTTTCTTCAGTTTCATTTCACTGGCTGGTGATTATCAAACCACTCAGGTTGTGTTTCTGTTATTTTAGGAATACAACTGTGGCTTTCGTTTTTGGGCTGTCTTCCAAGATTTTCAATGTATAGTAAATGGTGAAGGTAGTGGGCCAATATAGTCAGATGTTAAATGAGACATGAGGGTTTTCTTGTCATCATGGTGAGTTATTATTTTTAAATATGTTTCATTATCTCCATCACTTTCTGGGGGATATGCTGAGAAAGAAAGAGAGGATCTGTAGTAATGACCTGCCACTGGTTTTGCTATCTTTACTGTCTGTTGCATGTGAACATAATTCCTGACCAAAACATTTATTGAAGAGATCCCATTAATTTATGAACATCCCTTGTGATGGACCCAAAGGATTAAAAGAAGATTTCTTCTTTCCCTTGGCTACAACAGAAATAGATAACAGGGGAAATCTACAGCTAATGACATTTGCAGAACATTAGATTTGAAAGGTACAAGACTTTTTTTTTTCACTAGTTTTAGAAAGTATGGCATTTTAGCAACAAAAAAGCTAAAGTTTTAGGAACAGCAGCAAATTTTACATATATCAACAGAAATTTGAACTCTACGGTCAGTCCTGTTTTCTCATACCTGTGCTTAGAGGGGAGGAAGGGGATTTCATTTCCCCACACCTGCTGTTGTTGAAGATTTGCTTCATCCTGTCACCAACTTGCAGGAGAATGCCTTCAAATAGCAGCAGGCTCGATCATCAGCATGGGCACTGGGGAGTCAGGTTTAGTTCAAGCTTCTCATGAGGCAGATGGCTCCTGTATTCTCTACATTTTATTATCTGCTTTAATATGATATGACACTAGTATTTTACTAACATTTATGAATGAAAGAAATTTTATAACAGCACGTCTTTTCCTAACAATGAAATAGTCAAAAATGTCTTGATGATTCCCTTTCTGAGCCAGAGGAAGTGGGGTGCTAATTACTTTAGTCACCTTATGAAATCCCAGTGTCAAATGTAACAACTTGCATTACTTTTTAAAAAGGTAAACTAGGTGATTAAACACTTAAGTGCGCCATCTTCACAGAGATGTTTAAGGGTTCATATTAAAACCTGTGAAAGTATACTTCAGTTGGCCCTACCTGTTTAATTTAAACTCATTATTCATAGTTATGAAAAGGAATAAGAAACTGTGTAATCCCATTGTGCTATAATCCCTATTCAAATTTATAAAACATGGAAGTTCATGGCAGGAAGTTTATTATTCTCATTGTTTAGTTGACAATAAGAATCGTGGGAGCAATGACTGTAAAACAGCACAGTTTAGGGGCTTGTAATTTACAAGTTCGAACAGGTAACAGAAAATGGGAAGGAGCAATGGAGTGATGTCACTGGTGAATTGGTGTTCAGGGAGCGGAGGCTAGAATACGCATTACTGGGGCATGGATGGCATGGTAGGAATTACATATAAATATATCACATTAATATATAAAATATTTTGGTATTTTGTCTTTGCCTCTGATACCTCAGTGAAGTTCTATTAATTCAGAATTAATTGGCTGACAGCCCTGTGCTTTAGGTTTTGTGCATACTATTATAGTAGCTATTAATTATAACAATGAATCATAGGCCTTGTCATGTAACATTACTTAGGTCTGACATCCAAATCATAAATGATGGGTTTTTGCCCATTGCAACATCAATGGAATATGTATTTTGAATTTTTACTTGGCCCCTTCACAGCTGGCAAGCAAGTTCAGAGACAATTAACTACCATCCTGTGGTTAATTCCTCCAGGTTGGTGAAAGGCTTGTTCACCAAGCTGTAACTGAGCTTTTCCTGGTGATGTTCTAGCTTATCGCCTGGATGAACAGTAAAAAACAAGACAAAGTGATACAGAGATTAAAAGCCATATCTTAAATTATAGTTGGATGCATACAAAGGCAGATGCACACCTTTCAGGTTTTTTCAAAAGCTCTCTTTTACCGTGACCTAGCTTCTAATGCACAATGACTTTAAAGGTAGTAGTAAGTCATAGGTACCCATAGCAAGAGAAAATGCAGAAGATTTGAAGATTTATCTGCTGTCTCCATAAAGACTTGGAATCCTGCTTTCAGATGCATCCTTGCAGAATGAAGCCATTGCTATCCATGTCTAAGCAACTCATGATACATCTTGGACAAGTCTACATGAAGACAGGCTGGTTTTTTTGACATTAGAGTCACGTTAGAGCTGCCACAGAAGTTTTACCCCCAGATGATCAACTTTAAAGATTTCTTTCAAATATCTATAAAGAAAACCCTAAACAAGACAAAGTGGACACCCAAAAAATCAAGTATGGCAAGAACCAAATTTGCACAAGTAGTGGTTAGTATAGTCAGCAACTGTGTCTCCCACAGAGATTGCAAAGTCTTATGGATAGAACACAAATTAATCTAGACATGTGCCATAATAATCAGGATGCTGACAGAGGGTGGACATAGGTGATAGGAAGGAGATATACAACTAAAACAAAAGACCACTTCAATCATAAAAAAGAGAGTCAAGGTGTCACCATGGCCTATGACTGCAGAGCATCTTCAGCTGAGTCATTTCCAGCCCCACTGCAAATCCATTTTATTCCAATGAAGGCTGAAGAGATGAAGATGGGATTAAAAGCAGACATATGTGAGGATAAAAGAGATAAGAAGGAAAGAGGCAAAATATGAAATGGAAAACAAAAGCACTTTGATAACAAGAATAGAATCTGTTTCCAGGTAGCTTATTTTATAATTTTTATTTCTCACCTGGATTCATATCTGCAGTACATGGATAAAGCTTATCTTGCATCCAGCATCCATAAAGAACAAACAGTTAGGGAGAGGAAAGTACAATAACTCATTTGAAATCCTGCTCTCAAATTTATATCACAAGAAAGCATCTTTACTACAACCATTGTTCTTATTTTTGAGAACATGATTCAGCCAAATCTATAAGTAACCTGGCAAGCTCTGCAGTAACTTTCACAGGGCATTGCTGGAATTTTATCACTAAATGGCAAAAAGCAATCCTAATGCTAACAGAATGAATTATGTGCACCTGGACCCTCATTTTCAAACAGCTTTTTGCAAGCACAGAGACCACATGAGCAGCACTAGGATACACAGACTTTGTCAACATGGACCTGCCCAATGCTGCTTTCTAAAAAGTCTTCTCTCTTGGCATAACTTCTCTTAAAACTGTCATTAAAAATGCTCTCTCCCTATGTACCTCTCAAAAGAAAAGATCAAGAGATATGCTTTGCACTTCTGCAGGCTGACTGCAGAAAGGGTACCCGTGATGCAGACACAGCCTAGCTGACAATCACACTGTAACCTGCATGTTTCCACACATTCAGTTGCACCACTGTGATAGAATAATTAAAATATCTGAAATAGGTCTGTGACAAATAGCTAACCTCTTCTTTTATTTGCCATAGCAGCAACACAAATCTTTTGGCACACATAACTTAAAATCTGCCTAAATTATTCTGCACAGTGTGTATCTAGCCCTCTTTGTATGACAGCCTTGAGAAATTAGCGAAGGAAAATTCATTTAATGCACTAGTGATGGATCCCATGGGTCTCTGTGCACTGAAATTAAGAAGCATTGCCTTTAAAATGGGAGTGCCTCAAGTTTAAGTTTAGGAAAGAAAGACGAAAAGAGAAATTTGCCCAATGCAATCTTGTGACAATGAATAAATACATAGTGTGTTTGAGAAGATGAACAAAACAGAGTAAAATATAGTAAAACCTTTGTGTCCAGTCTGGAAGAAAAAGCATTTTTAGAAAAAAATTGAAAACTTCTATGCAGAAAAACCTGCTTCCTTTTGAAAATCATCAAAGGAAACGAAACCAGTTTTGTGAATCTTTTCTGCTAGCCATCATTGCAGAGTGGCCAAGTTGTTGTGTGACCAGAACTGACAACTTGAACACCAAATGCATCAATACCAGGGCCCAGAGCACAGCAGCATCAATAAAACAGTTTCACTTGCAGCTGGACTTTATCCTTCCTTCATAGAATCATTTTGTTGGAAAAGACCTCTACAATCATTGAGTGCAGGCATAACCTGTCCACCAGCAAACCATGTCTCTAAGCACCTCATCCACCTGCCTCCTATATAACTCCAACACTTCCCTAGGCAGTCCATTCCAATGCCCGATAACCCTTTCAATGAAGAAAGTTTTCCTAATATCCGATCTAAACCTTTCCTGGTGCAACTTAAGGCCATTTCCTCTCGTCCTATCACTTGTTACTTGGGAGAGAAGACCAACCCCACCTCACTACAACCTCCTTTCAGGTAGCTGTAGAGAGCAATAAGGTCTCCCCTCAGCCTTCTCTTCTCCAGGCTAAACAACCTCAGTTCCCTCAGCCACTCCTCATAAGACTTGTGCTCCAGACTCATCACCAGCTTCGTTGACCTTCCTTACAAGAGACGGCAAGCCCACAGGATCAGATGATTTCTGCTTGCTCGTGAACAATTCTCCATTCCATATGACATTTATTATAGTTTTCTTGTACATGATGCTGCATGGTACTTCATATACAGCATGAGAATACATGGAATTATATTAGACTGGTAATCAAGCTTCCAGACTACTGTCTGTCACCCAGGAAGAAACTGTGTTTGTCATCACTGTGTGGGAATAATTGACCTATGCTGCCTTTCTAATGCCTTTTTTCTAGTTGTTGTTCTAAATATTTGTAAAAAAAAAAATATGTCAGTGTCACTGGGTTTAACAGAACAATGATTCCTCCTCCCACTGTTTGCAAGGTAGTATTTAAATTGCAAAGAATGATAGACATTATTTTGAAGGAAATATACAGAGAAATACAAATGCTTCCTTGTCTGTGCTTTCATTTCTTCCACACCATAATAAAAAAAGTCAAACCCTTTTGCCTTCAAACTAGACAGGTAAATGCATGCAACTGCAGCCTGTAAATGGCTTAATCATACAATAACTGCTCAATACATTTGAGCTTCAGAAATCGTCATCTTTTCACCTATTCAAAACCACAATTGCTTGTGAATTTATAGTGTTCTTGAGCAAGTATTTAATCAAGTACCTTTCCTTTGGAAATGGCTGTCCAAAATCTATATTTAACCATTATGAACATGCTAGTCTTAATCTTCTTGGCATAACTGTAGAAGGCTGTCATCTCCTGAGAACAAGCTGGGGTTTTGTCTCAATGTTTTTTCAAGTGATAAGGCAAAACTGTGACATCTTATCTAGCATTGAACTAACAGAGTGTTAGCCACATGGGGAAAAGACTTTAAACATTCATTAATGTTTTAAAAAAGGGTCATGAAATGCAGTCAAATAACTGTGCCTGAGGTTAATTTATGTTTTCACAACTATATATAGCAAGGCGAGTTGATAGTTTGTCTTCATGTCCTGGCTAAGAGAACAAATCTGGTGTTTCAGTTTGAAAACAAAGTGTTAGAGTACAACTAAACCATTCAGGCAAAATGCAGTATTGAGTACTTCAAATGCCAAATTAGTAACACTGTCCCTAAAAAAAGAAACATTGCATATGTTATGCACATTTTCTGTATTTAGTGTTCTACTCAAAAGTTATACGGAAAGAATATAGAAAAACCTGGATTCCCAGCTGATGTGAACTGACATAGATTCTTGAGATAAAAATTCCAAGTTCAGTTGTGTAACACCTACATTATAGCTTCTATGCTCACAAACTCTATGTCCATTGGGTGTAGGTTGGGCAACACTTTGGCTCAAACTTGAAATTATCAGTAAGAAATACCTATTGCTGTTTTAAAAATGCACTGGTTTTGTGGAAGCAATGTCTAGGAAGCTGTGGTTGTATGTGACCTTTTCCACCAGACAGCAGATCTGATGGTAGTGACCAAACTGAAGGAAGCAGACCTTAAGAGAGAGTTCTCAGTTTCTTGGGCATGGGGAGGGCAGCCAGCTTACTGGGCTGCCGTGCAGGTCTGTGAATGCTTACAGCTTCTGTTAACTGCTCTGGTTGCATTAACTCTCCTTCCTCAGCCCCAGACATTGAAATCATTCCCTTTCACACATGTTATTAGATGAAGACATACATGTAATGATTCCCACACTTAAGATCTACACCTTTACAAACTATACCAATATTTATGAATGGAAAACCTCTTTTTCCAAGTCACGTAGTGCATGTATTATGTTTACCTCAGCACCTGGCTGTCTTTTTCCAGGTAACACAAAATGCCCAAAGATTGCTGAGGCATGCCAGTGCTGTCTGGTCACATCTCAATCCACCAGCTGCTACAAAGCACAGCCAGCCATGACACACGCTGTGGTTACAAGAACTTAAAATCTGTGAGAGAAACTTGTTTTACTTGAGATAGATTTTTAAATCCACATAAAACTTTGAGGACATTTTCTCTTCAGAGGAGTAGCCTTCTTCAGTTTATCTTAAACTTGATCCTGATCAGCTTAAAATAAGCCATTCCTAATATCATGCCCAAGCTCAAGCTGGTCCTGAAGACAACACCAAACTCTGAATGCTTGCCAACACCATGACAGATGATTAGTAAGGCAATGTAGTTTATTTCTAGAGGTTAACTGCATTCTGGGGGTAAGCACTTCTACAGCTGTCAGCATGACATAGGTGACAATGACAGTGTTTGTGTCTATCAAACTGTGTGGGTATGTTCTTCAGGTATAGCTTGAGCCAAAAAAAATTGGAAATGCAATAAACTGCTATAAGCAAAGCCAATCATGAAATGGCAACGTAAATGGCAATGTTTTAGTGTCCGTTTACATGAAATATTAATTTCCTTTTCCTCCCAGAAGTTTTCCATTTCTTTGATGCCTTTTTTAAAGAAATCTCAGCTTCAGAAAAATGTAATCCTTTTAAGTACGTCACCACAGAACTACGACATAATAATTTATATGGGACATTAAGCAATACAGAAGTTATAATGGGAACCTCTCTTTCCTTCTCTTGTCATGTGTTCTATGAAGCTGGAAGACAGTAATTTTAAAAACTTGTAGGTAAATACTTTTTCCACTCAAAGCATAATAAACCTATGAGATATTATGGAATGAGTATTATTGAGGTCAAAAATAGTACAATTTTTTAAAAGGGAACAGATGTTTATTTCAATAAAAAGAACTTCTAGAAGTACTATAAAAAGATTCTTGAAGTAAAATTTTGGAAAGTATTTAATGCATTGTATCACAAGGTATATTTGCCACAAGTATAAGAGAAGCAGCAGAAAGAAATATTTCCTGTGAAAGCAATTATCAATGTTTCTCATATCTTCTCCTAAAGTACCCAACACTGGCCACTGGCAGAGTAAGATATTAAATTAGATTGATTTCTGTTCTGCCTTCGTATAGCAATTTCTTCATTTCATCTCCCTTCACCCCTTTCAGCACTGTAGATTTAACTAAAAAAAAATGTCTTACTTGAAATAGCTAGATATAACATCAAGCTCCCGTTTCTCCTGGTCAAAGGATGTCACAATTTTGCTAAAGTAGAACAATAACGAACTTTGGGTTTCAAAGAAAAACACGTTCAAAATAACAAATCAGATATTAAGAATGACAAATACTAAGGCTTTTTAGCATGTTTTTCCTTTTCTGATTTGTCATATGACTAATGGCTTGTGCAGATTCTGAATTTGTGTGTTATTTTCTGGGAACTCAAATTTTATCCTTCATAGCCCAACATTTCTGGCAAAAGTGTTTGTACAGCAGTGTGCTAAATTGAACTGGGGCACAGAGTTTATTGTTGGCACATTATTTTTCATCCTGATCATCCTGCTCACTCGGAACACGTGAGTGCACTGGCAGCGGATGGACATCACACAAGGGTGGCATTGCTCTGTAAGGGCCAGGGAAGGACAGGACTGTGCTTTTCCATAACAGCTATTTGTGGTGGTGCAACATCAGGCAAGAGGTTATTTGCATTATCTTGGTCACATTTTATAAATACACTTGCCATTGAATGGCAAAAAAGTGTTTATCAGTGCTACATGCTACCTGGTCAGCACATTATCACAGGAAGAGCTCTAAAACATTTCTGAAAGTAAAAATCGAAAGACTCTGGTGAGAATAGGGAGACAACTGTAAAAAATACATATACATATTGATCCAGGTAACAAAAGTTTCCTTCCTTTCTTTCTTCACCCCAAATGGAAGACCATAGCTGCATACCTTTGAACACCTTGCATCTAAGCTCCCACTGTGCAGCAACAGCTGTGGGAGCCACACAGTGGCTGGGGCCCCGCAGTTGTACATGGTACCACATGCCACAGACAAGTTGCACGGCAGGGAAAAGTTGTTCCCTTTCATATCATACTTGTTCTGTACTGATCCTGCAGAAAATGAGCTTGAAATCTCAGGTAAAAACAACGTTACTCTTCCATGGTTTTGATCCACAGGTTGTATTTCCCAGGACAGGGCTTTGAAAATAATTTTTTAAACAAAAATGCAATAAAGGTATACCTCTAGTGCTTGGACAAAGCAAACAACCCTCTTAATTCTGTACCCTAGTATACCATTACAACTTCGGGTTATATCAATCAGATCTCAAACTATTAGAGATTTCTTCAACCCTGTATCCCCTTGGGGCTTCTTTGATATGAAGCCTTTGTGTGGTTGAATACAGTAGCTGAAACAGCTGAAGTCACTCAGACCACAGAGAATAATATTTTTATTTTAATCTTTCAAAAGGTCAGTAAAGCTGAACAGCAGTAAATTACATCGCTAAAAATGTACTGTCTGTCAACACAGCACACCTTCACACAGCTCCTTTCCTCAGTGTTCGTTAAGTCTGTGTTACTCAGTCTAGAGATTACGCTGGGTGAAACATGTTAGGTGTGTGGTTTTGTTGGTTCTTTCAGACCGAATATAAGGATTGGTGAGAAGCATTGTTACCCCTTTTGAAAGAGAGACTTCCCCCATCCTTCACTAATACATAAATATTTTTATTTACAGTAATTCTAGTAAAATACTCGATTTCCATCCTCCCTCACCACCAAATAACAGTGTTAAGCTGAGGGCCACACCAGTACAGGAAAATCTCTGCAATCAAAACAGAATATAAGTTGGGTCCTAGTCCAGTCTGCTCTTAAATACCTGAGCAGCAGCAGAGAGATTGGACTTACAAGTATTTACTTTGCAGGGAGGTGGGTTCACCCCAAACAGCTGACTAGCCCACAGCATGGGCTCCAATCACAGCAGAGGGCTCAGCCTAATGGTCCAGCAAAAGCTGTAGGGCAAGTACCAGCCAAAATGGCACCTTTGCCCTGTTCCCCTTTCACCTCCACCTTCTACCACTTGTTTCCCATTGAAATCTGGGATTGGGCAGTCTTAGTTTAGCTGGTCGATTTGGTAGGACACTACCCCTGCCAAAATCCATGATAGCTTCCTAACAGATCACAGAGCTGAAGCAATTGAACCCCCAGCAGCAGGATAAGGGGCAGCAGTGGCTGGACCATCCCTGTCAAGTCAGCTCCTTTTAGACACAGCAACCTACCCAAAGGAAACCAAAGATGCGTGCTTTCTGCCAAGTATCAAATACCTGACATGGTGCAGCCCAGCCTCAAATGACTTTAAATAATCCTGCAACGTTATTAACTAGAGATGAAATAACATAGCTACACCGCCTGGCACAGTATCTCCTTTCCTTGCCTATAGATTGTTTCATAGAAGAAAACGTTAAAATAGAGTTAATGTTTTTTATATTTGATATAAAAATTTGCAATGCAAACATTACTTCATCAACCTATACTAAGTCTGATGAAAACAAGGGCTTCTGCTGTTCTGAATATTCAGCATGAAGCTATCAAATGTAATGAAAAGCTATTTTCAGTACTGCAAATTAGAGAATTTTTGTTTACTAGTGAAAATGAACACTTGCTAAAGGGACATATTTCTGTATGAAATTACCTGTAGAGATTTTTTTTAAGAGAGGTTTTGTTTTGACAGTCTTCTGCATGATCATATATCGTTATATGATAATTTCTACACCGTCTTACGCAAATATACAGTGCCAAGGAATGCAGAAACTTAACTGAACTTTTACAGAAAATTAAGAAACTGTCTATATCAAAACCTGAAACTATAAAGTTTATAAGCTTTGTCTACATTTATGCAAACTTGTTTGAAAAAGTTTGAAAAGAACCCTCAACAGACCAAAGCCACTACATGAATTTTGTCCTCAGATTTATATGGCCATTGCCACATAAATCAGCCAAAATAATGTGCATACAAATGCATTTGCTAATTAGTTACTTTTTTTTTTCCTCCTTAAGCTGCTCCTCTTAAAGGCTGGTACCTCCTTTAGACACAGGCAAATTAGGTGATTCACATTCTCAGGAAAGTGTCTTTGCATTCATAATGCCAAGGAAGTAGATCTGGACTCCTGCTGTTTCTCAAATACAAAAGAGTCTAAACTCTCAGTTCCAAAATTATCATTCTATTTTCTCTTGTTACTGATATTACTTGAGTAAGTAGAAAACTACAGAAAAACAGAATTCATCTAAGCCTTTTCTTCATCAGGTACATACAATCTTAAAAATTATTCAGTGGATATTGAGTCAGTATTTTAGATTTTTTCTAGAAAATACAAGTGGCTCATAATTGCTGGAAGCAGTACATAGAATAATAAGCAATGCACATGTCAAGTCTGTGTTGAGTTTATATCCCCAAGAACAGAGTATGCAACATTTATATGAGAATTTGGGTTGAGAACATGAACATGAGGTGAAGAGTCATCACGAGATCCAGCAGACCATAGGAGTGATTGCAGCTGCATAGTGAGAACCAGCCTCACCTTCAAACCTACCTGTTTTTACCAGTAATAATGTCATCCTACTTCATTTTACCATAACAAAGAAAAATTTCCAATACCTTAGTCTTGGCACGAGAAAGCAAAACCTCATGCAATCTATATTTGCTTTTTTTCTGTAAAATGTGTTTGTGAATGTATTCTGTTTCTACAGTATATTTCAAAGACATTCTTATTTCAAAATAAATACATGGCTGAAGTATTTAGTGACAAGCAAAAGCTAAAGGGAATACCTAACTAGCACTTCACAAAGTGAAACTTTCGTTAAAGAGCTTAAATAGAAAGGAACATTCAAAAATATGTCCTTTCATAGCTAGAAATATTTTTACGGCATTCAGTATTTTGTATTACACATTAAGAATTTACGTTGTCATCAAGGATATGCATAGGCTGTCTAGATGAAAGTCCTTGTCTATGCAGCTATTTATTTTGTACAGTAAATTAAGCTAAATACTTCTCAGTTATGCGTTACAGAAAAAATGCTTTTAAAACACAGAAAGGTTTAGGTTTGGGTTTTTTTGTGTTTGCCCTCTAATGTTTATAGTGCCAGAGAAATGTGACTTGAAGAATAACATAAAAATATCACTAAACTAATGCTTACATGAATGATATTTCATAAATTGATGTTGTTATAAATACTTCAGTATCTCTTTGGCTTTATAAGAAAAAGCCCTTGATATTTTCTAGTGCTATTTCCTAACAAACAGCACAACAGTGAGATTGCAGAGTACCACAGCAAGCAGTAACTAAAGTATATTGTCTCCTTCATGACAAAAAACAGTAATTGTGAAAAAGATAATGCATTTTGTAATTCTCATAGCAACAGGATTCTTACAACCAAAATGAGTGGTATTATCAGAGGAAAAGCAAAGTTTAGTGAAAGGCTTTGTTTGGAAGGCAGCTCAACTGAGGGAAAAGCCCCATTCGCCAGCAGTGTTCATCCAAGGCTGCAGTAATGCAATTAAATTTATCTATATAGCTGGTTTGCTGCAGTTGCAGTCTGAAGCAATAGACCATTGACAGCTATCCTTTGAAAGCTTATGTTTTCAGTTTAAACTGAACGAGCAAATAGACTTCAGAAAGTTTTATTCATCATTGCTTAAGACTACAAAAGTCAAAAGAAAAATACAGGGTTTTTTAAAGTTTGCTGAAATTTTCTATTTATGTATAATATTTAGTTCTTATCTGTTGAGTAAGCTAATAAGATCCTCTTAAAGAAGTTTTTAATTTTTTTTACCAGCACTAGCACATTTCAAAATCTAATAACTTTAAAAGTGCATTTCACAATAATTCACAGAATTGTTTAAAATTAATATCACTAGCCTCTGGTGAATTGGTGCTGTTAAATTAAAAACTGTTGTAACAAATCCATGCTGGCCCTGGAAACCTGCCTCTTACTTACATGGGAATAGATAAGGACTAACCTCATTTAATCAAGCTACAATAGTGTAAAAATGTACCCAGTTTCCATTCTCCAAAGAACTGAGACACGCAAGAAACTCTCTTCTTATTACTGCAGATGTAAATGGCTTATTCTCCTTTCCCATGGCCTTCAACCAGAGCTGAGCTTTCCAGATACTTGTCAGCCTTCACAAACACGTGGCCAATGCTACGGACACCATCACGCCCACTCAAACACTGAAGTGCTTTTAAAGCTACACGGACTGCATCAAACCCTAAACATAAATATTACATACAGACCAACAAGAAATGCACGTCAATTCACAAGTAGATGACATATGATCTAATGCCACTCATCTAAATGTACTGCTGAACCGGAATGATGAGCAGATGGCCCAGAGACAAAGTAGGTACTACAAATAGCAAAGTTGTTAAAACAGCAAAAGATTTCTACGTGTCAGCATTCACTAATGAAATTTATATATTGGAAAATTGCATCTACACCCATTCTTAAGTTTTAGAATTACTTTTTTTTTGTCTTTTAAGTGTTTAAGTCAGTTTAGCTAGTGCATCTATCCCCAGTACATCAATGTATCTTGCAATACAGGGACAATTCCCAGGAAAGACACCATGATAACAAGGTAATACATTAAAATGCAGTGCATTTCTGGTTCTAGCTAGGTTTCTGCAATCTGCATGCTAGCCATTAATAAAGAACAACACTGGGAACTGTTTCTATCAGTTGTTTGTCTTGCAAATGATCTTCATAACAAGGGTGACTGCCCATTTCTCACAGAAGTTTCCCATAACTCTAATATCCTTTCAGGATTCTTTTTTTTTTTTGATAAAAAGGTTTCTACTTTATTCAATCTTCTTTTCCATTGTGACCTTCAGAACTCTCTTTTTACACTTCTTTTTTATCTATTCCTAAATGTAGCTTCTTAAAACGCAGGTCTAATATATGGCTATCTAATCTGTGCGAGTCCAATTTAGGGTGCCAAAAGTGTAATAAAAGCCAATTTTAAAAGTTCGGTATTCGTAGCTCTGATATCTTCACACAGCACTTTTTCATTTAGGTGAAATCATGACAAACTACAAAATTCATCATTGGTATGCAGCTTTAGCAGTGACTGGTATTACAGATGGGCTATACTGATTTTCCAGGCATTGGAATAGAAATTTTATTTTATTTTTAATGAAAGATACTGCTCCAATTTATGTCAGTGGACTTCCAGTGTCTCACAAGAACCTGCCCCAAGTACATGTGGTTTCACATCTGGTTTTGCAGGGATTGAATAAGTGTGTTTAAAGTGTCTGAACAATTTCTAGCTCAAATGTTGGGGTTTTTTTCTATCTATCCATAGTTTGTTAACTGCAGAGCAAGTTAAAAACATCACATAACATATGTATTGTGCTCACCAGCTCCTTCTGTAACATGAGTTTTGTTGTTTCACAGCACAACACAGACCTGAACAAGATCAGGTTTGTTTGATTTTGATTTAAAACTTCAAACAGTTTTAAATCCGATCAAACAGCAACACCTCCACCCACAAAAGCAATACCTCTTTCTTCCCCATCCATCAAAAAAACCAGCCTCTTCCTCCCTCCAAGTCCAATGACATCTCTGTCTCTAAACAGCAGGTGAAAACAGTATACCAGAGAGGTCAAGCAGCCCTTTGTCTCACATGTATGGCTTTCAAGCAAATCTCAACCAAGCCCCTTTCACACCTGTTGAAAGAAAGTTTGCTACCAATGACACTGACATCATTACTGTCTTCAAAGACACAGTGGCCAGCAGTTCCTTTCAAGATAGTGTGTGGAGTTTTTTTATATCAAGGAAAGTTTTTCAATGCTTCGCCTGGTGTCAACAGCTTCCTACCTAGTGTATGGTTGAACAGCTGCTCAGTGCAGGCAATGCTTGGTAATACTGCCTTAAATAGACTTTTATGTAAAGGGTAAGGAGGTTGGAGCCGAGTCAGTTTATCTACCCCTTTATACAACCAGAAATTTGGCTCTGTGTAAACCTATCTACATGTATATTAAAGTGGTCTTTGTACTACCTCAGAGGAGCCACAGACTTACAGTGGCAGTGTTATACAGCAATCACTGTACAAGACATCTCACAAATATCACTAACAACTCAGTATGCAGTGTACTTGGCAGTTCCCAAGTTTTATTCCATGGGACCAGATGCGAGGGACACTTTGTTGTTCCAACTCACACAGGAAGCATGCACAGAGTACAGGCATTGAAACAGCATCTGCAAGATCAAAAGCTAATACAAAGATGGGAGTATTTTTCTGGTTTAAAACTATATGAAAACAAGAACAGAAAAGACACCTTGCTGACTACAGTGTAACTTACTGTCATTTAATACAGCCTACTGCTACTCACAAAAAATAACATTTCTTAACAAATGTTTATTCTTTATTTAGGAACAAACATTCAAAGGACTACAGGTTGAGCTTGATGTCCAATTGCTCTGCTATCTGCTTATCTACCAGCTGCATTTTTTCTGGACAAAAAAAAAAAGCTTTTTCTAATATATATGATACAGGTAAAATTTTACATAAGCATTCATATAATCCCTGATCAATTTTCTCTAGTATCCATCTGCTTCTATAGTTTTGATCTCCTTGGGGCTGATAAACAAGCTCAGGACTTTTCCAAAGTATTGCTTTGATTTTGAGTCATTCTATCAGCCATATTTGCATACTTATGCAGATGTGAGTGCTTTTTCTGCTTTCTTGCTCCTCTTTATGGCTTTCTTACTTCCAGATTGCAGGCAATTGCCCTGTTGTATGCCAAGCATTCAATCTTGACAGATACCAATTTTGTGTAATATACACAGAGGGCATCTGTCATGGCTTCTCCATATAAATTACACCTAAATTGTGTGTAGATAGAACATAAATCATTCATGCAAAAAGTCATAGCTGGATAACTGCGTAGTGCTTGACAATAATATTTTCCTTTCGCTGAAAATTAAAAATATATATCTATATAGTCACTCACACAAAAATGTTTACATCCAATCCTAGAGTGAAACATGTACTTGGAAACAGTAGTATTTGATGTAAATTTAGTGCAATAGAACATTAATTCAGTTCTGAGTACTGTGGATTTCACTGACTGTCACTGCATAAAGGTACTTTTGGGAGCAGTGCATCACCAGGAGAATGGCAGAAGACACCATTCAGGAACAGAAGTATTTCCAAATATAGGTAACCGGACCGCTACCAAGGGCAGCTGAACACAACTGTGGTACAAATCAATTGTATGCTGCAGGAGCATGTGGCCAGACTCTAAAATATGTAACTACAATGACACAGTGTGCATAGCGATCTATGAAGAGCTGCAAAGCAGCACAGTGCTGTTGTGGCACATCTTTCACCATCCCACCAGTCATCTCCTTGCTCTCCTCTCCCTGACCTCCTTTGCCCTGAAATCTGCCACATTGCTCAGTGCTGGCCTAAACTTTTACACTAAAGCAGCTGGATTTTGTCTGTGCAGAAACTCCATGCAGAAATTCTGTAGTAAACATATCCAATTGTTTATTTCAGAAGGAATATAACTAAACCCATATTTCTGTTGCATTTTGTCTGATTGGGTTTTTTTTTAATTATTATGTTATTGTTAGGCCTTTGAAGGTTTGAGCCATAATCAGCAGAAGCCTGTTTAGCCACCAATAGTATAACCTTTAAAACCCCTACTGGTCAAGAAATATAGTCAGAAATCACTCTTAAGCATGAGCCACCACTTTCAAATGCAGACAAATGAACACCTAAAGAGAAGTGACATGGCCAACATGAGTAACAAATACCTGACACTACATATGGCCAAAATCTCTAAAAGAGATGCTGGTTACTTGCCTAAATAGGTATGAAGATACCAGCTGATGGCTAGCCAAATTTGGATTGAAGGCCCAAAAGTGTTATCATTACAAGACATAAATTAGTTCTAAAATTCTTAAGCTATGAATTTAACAACGATACAAATTTTATGCTCTAATTCTTTTCGACATTCATGATCCAACAAAAAGATCATCTCATACAGTGCATTCTAAACAAGAGGCTTCTTTTCCCTTTCATACTTCACCTTTAACAAAATTTAAAAAAAAAAAAACCCAAAAGCTTTACACATACATAGGCTTCACTAAATCACCTCATTACCGAAGAACACCACCAACATCCATTACAATTATTAGATTAGGCTTTAATGCTGAAAAACTAGATGTAGCAACCTAGTGCTTAGATTGCTGCGATGTAATCTAATATTATTACAGTTTGCATTCTTCCTTTCATGCCTCTCAAACACTTCAAAAAATACCATTTCACACAAATATTTTAAATCACAAAAATGCATGTTTTATCTAATTTCCAAAATCAAAAAGTTACATACATTTGACTGTTCTCATTGTTAAATATGCTTTCCTAATGAATAAAACCCCCTATATTTTAATTCTAAGATACATAGTTATAAAAAAATGCTGGGTTTTTTTCCCTTTTTATCAACATTTTCCATTAAAGACATGCATAATCTTCAGTTACAGAAGTGCTGTGTGCCACTTCACTGAGCTTACATTCTGCAGGAGCATACACTGTTCATGACTTAAGTACTACTTTTTTATTTCTAAAGCCATCAACAATTATTAAACTGTATGAGAATAAATGTCCTTATTAGCATGAAGATTAGAACATCTTGGGTGCAGAAAAATGTCAGCTGCTTGTCAGAAGTCATTTTGAGTGTGCTCTCTTGACCCATTCCCAATTTAAAAGTCTGTTCCTGTGGAACAAGACAGATAATGAGTGCAGCATGAAAACAGCCAGTAAATGAGCAATACAAGAAATTTGTCTTACTAATTGAAAGAGCATAAGCTAAAATTATAGTATATTAGCTAAGTATCCAAAGTGTTAGAAAATGTCATGAGAAATAAATAACTTCATTTTGGACTGTCTTTCTCAGAGACACAGAACACAGCACTGCAGAATAAGCAAGGGTGAGGCTACAGTGAACTCAGGTCACTTTATTTCTAAGTCAGAAGCCTACACAGGATGCTCATTTGGTTTAATTTGTTTTAAGCTCTCCTGAATCCTCACGTAGACAAAATCTTAATGATTCTTTAATCCAAACAGATTTGGAAATATCAACTGTATACCAGATAGTCCTCCACAACAGAGCTCTGCTGCACAGCCATTTGCACAGTCCTGAGGACCCAACCACTTGGAATGGTGTGAAGGAACCTTTTGGCTTTGTTTTTGTTTTTAAACTTCAGGAAAACATAAAAGTTAGGAAGCCAAAACATCACATTACAACACAACTTTAGTAATCACAAATCTACTAATGAGAGCAGAGTGTACATATATTCATTAAATACTGTAGGGTTGCATAATTACAAAATTACAAGGGACCCTCATCACTCTAGCCTTAGGGATAACCCTCCAGTCTTGTCTATTCAGATTTCAAATAGCCTTGGTTTTATATTTTGGACATTCACTTTCTGAAATTGTTTCCAAGGTGTTTGAGCATCGCTTTCCCAGGATTGTGAAATCTGAAAGGTGGATGTGTTTTTCATATATATGTATTCATACCAGCACCTTATATAACCAAAGGAATGTTTTGTTCAATCCCAGGATAATGTTTATATTGAACAATGTTATGTTTATTTTTAAGCTGCCAGCAAACCTGGAAAATCATTCATTCACACAGCTGTACCGCTTCAGTGCCCTACCTCTTTCCTGCATCCCATTCATCATATGTGAGGCTGATAAACACATCTCCTTTCACAGATACCATCACATACTGCCTAAAACCACCCCATGATTCAGCCCAAACACATCGACAAAAAAGTTCTGAAAAATCAATTTAAAATGCCACTATCTCTAGCTGACATTCTAAGCAGATACAGCTGAAAAGACACTGGAAAAAATTATGTCAAACTCTCGTCTGACAACTCTGACAAGGCTGCCCAGGATGCAGAAGCTTCACTAAACTTATTGTGCAATAACTTACTGTTTTGACTAGAGGATCTGAGAATACTCAGAGGGACTCACAGGGTCAGATGACTTCAGAAGTTCTGCCATCCTTTGTCTATCACAGCTCCTGCTCATCCCTTTTTGGACACCCGAATTTACCATTAATATCAAGAAGAAGGCAGAGAGAGGAAAAAACATACTTAAATATTAGGATACTTTTCTTTTCATTAACTCTGCCACAAATTTGTTAGGGATGTCTGTCTTCACATCTAACCTGCTCCTCCACTGCAACCATGTTTATTGTCAAGCCTCCGTAGGAGGCTTCTCCAATTACTGCAGAAGTAATACAAAAAGGTAACAAAAATAAATATAATTGAGGAGGTTATGTGGATGTGCAGAAACCTACATATATCCCCTTCAAATATACACACATACAGCTGTTATTATCTTACCTATTCAAGGAAATAGATAAGACTCTTTCCTCTAATTCTTCAAAATTAGGAAAATATTAACAAAGACTTAGAATCAGAGAGAGCATTGCTGAAACTTCCTTACACCTAGCAAAGTCATGGCTTTCTGAGAGATCTGAGATGCCTACTGTTAGATTTTTCTTTTATTTTTTGTTTTTTAAATAGCTATCTCTTTCAGCTGCAATGCCAGCTTCTCAGAAGAGTATGACTTGTTATTTGTGTATACTCTCCAGAGCTTCTGTTGCTATTTCAGTCAGGGGTAATGGCTTTAAACTGAAAGAGGATAGATTTAGATTAGATATTAGGAAGAAAATCTTTACTCAGAAACTGGAACAGGTTGCCCAGGGAAGTTGTGGATGACCCCTCCCTGGAAGAGTTCAAAGACCAGGCTGGACGGAGCATTGAGCAGTCAGGGCTGGTGAGAGGTCCTCCTGCACGTGACAGGGGGTTTAGAACTGGATGGTCTTCAAGGTCCCTTCCAACCCAAACCATTCCATGATTCTATGACTTAAAACTAGCATTATCGCTGCTAAAACACTACCTCTTTTAGTTATTTGGGACCTCTACTTTTATGACTGCAGTTTTATTCCATTGTACATTCAGCCGTTTCAGAAGCAATGCCTGAGCCTTCCTCTCAGTACTTGTGTAGGGTATGTGACAATTTCTGACATGGAGAAATCACTGCAAATGTATAGTGCCTCATTCCTCTGAAAATACTGAATAAACAACTCTATCCTATTTTTGAACTTTTAGTGACAGTGGTACTATTACACATTCTGAATTTTTCCTGTAGCAACTTCTTTACATTCTTTGAAGCTACATAGCTTTTGTAACCAGTAAAACTGCCTCTCCTGCGCCGAAGTGATATCTTGTAAAACTGAATTTAACAACTACAGAGAGCACTGCCTGGCCCAAGCCCACCTTCCCAGCTACTACAAGAGTACATGATAATAATGTGTTTGAAAGAGATAACTCTCATGGATGGATGTGGCTGCATTTTAGCAGAGAACTATGTAATCATACCAGATAATCCGGGAACTCACCTTCCAGCAACCACTGCTAAAGCACCTTGCCAGCTTCTTCTTCCAGGGTAAACCCATCCTTGCTTACTTAGTTCCTTTACTATGCACAACAGCATAATCACTCCTTGTCTTGACCGACTTACATATCACTTCCATATTAGGAACTGATTAATTGTAGATCTAATTATCAGTAATATCCTTTTCCTCTTTACTAATGAATGCAATCTCTTCCCAGTCCTGGGTGAATAGCTGGGAACTGTAGCCCTTTCGTTAGGTTTCTCCCAAGGTTTTCTCTTCTCTTCCCAGTGCAGATATTCTTTAAATTAGTCATTTGGACACACATGGCATCCTGCATGTTAGGAGTGGCTTTTAATGCACTTATTACTTTCTTGTAGGTTATTTTATCTCTTCAGAAATATTAACTACCACGTTCCTGTTGGCAAAGGCTGTCCTCAGTATTCATGCCCTGCAAGGGATCTGTGCTGCACAGTAATGCCTCAAGCTGAACTAGTCTCAGGGAGGCTCCTGCTCTGCAGCACTCATGGCTGCATGGCAAGTAGCATGAGATTAACTGTGATACTGCGTACATTTATCTAATAAATGTCCAATTAAGAATGGAAGAGTTCACTTGCTTTTGTTGGAAAAGCACTTAAAATGGATGGTTATCACTGGCATATGAATATTTGAGGATCATTTAAATTGTTAGTATTTTCCCTGGATGTGTTTGTTTCTAGAGCTACTGATTTTCAATGTGATGTCAAACTGAGGACTTCAGTTTATAGAAATGATGCTTGAATTCCTCAGTCACATTTAAAATGAGATGTATTTTAGGTTTAATCTAAGCACATTTCTTTGCATTATTTCCTCTTAGAATAACATGTATTTGTTCCAGGGAAACACCATTCCAAACACCTTGAAAGAACTAACTAACTAAATTTTATTCAATTTTCCGTTAACCATAAGCCTTTACTGGTAGCTCACTGTATGTATGTATTTCATAAGGGAAATGTAAAATCGTCAAACATTAAATGAACAAGTATTGCATTATGTTATAGAACATTAGTAAAGGTCAAAAAACCCCAAGGAAATAATAAGAATAACTAATGATAATTATGGTACTCACACTACCATTAAGCATTACGATATCAAAAAGAAACTGCAATGTAATTATTCATTTATGAAATGCACTCAGTATTTCAATGCTATAGTAATATAATAATTATCTTAACAGTTAAGGTGAATTTCAGTTATTGCATATCTCTTAAAAACTGTCATTGGATCAGTTTTAAAGAAAATACAATATATCACCTAAACTTGCTGCTAAAGAGCTGTCAGAAGAGTGGCCCACATCCTTTCAGTTAATATAGGCAGTTCTGAAGTAATAACTAGGACATTTTACAAAGGCTAGCACTTTACATTTACAGAATGCATTATATTCAATCATGCTGGAACTATATAATTACAGGTGATTTTGCATTTGTTTGTTTCATTTCTCAGACCATGATGGTACTTAGAGTAATGTAATTATTCTCCTAATTATATAATGTGGTTGTAATAAAGCATTTGGACTGCTCAGCAATGACAGCTGATAACATATTTTGAACATGTGTGTATATGCACAGCTATAATGTTATTCTAAAATAAAGGATTTTTTCTAAATTTAAAGTTTCCCACATTTTAATAATCATGAAATGTTTTACAAAGACTTAATAGTGGAATTGACTTAAGCCAAAGCCCAAAACAGACTTTTCCATTTTGAAAGAGTATTTTTTTATTTTGTCCTATTTGCATTTTCCCCCAGTCACCCTGATTTAGGAGTTGAATCTTTACAGCTAGATACCTACCCAGATGGGGCTCACTAATAGCAGAACTCCACCAAGACCTAGAAGTATTTCAGTGGGCTGCAACAGAGGTCTACAAATGTTCACCTTGGAGATCTTTGGTTATTTTTTTCTAGTACCCCACAAATGCTGATTCTCAGCTCTGCTGAGAAAAGAGATGTTAAACTGGACAGAGTGCCATCATAACGTGACTATATTGCTTCCACTATCTGTGCTATCTTGTTTATTGCAAGTTACTCATTCTGTAGGCAGACCTGCAAGTCTGCAGAAACAGAATCTCCATGTTAGAGAAAATGTTTCTGTTTCTACTTCGCGGGAAGAAAGGTTGCTGGTCTTACCAAAGGTTTTTTATTCAAAACTCCTTAATGGCTAAGAGCACTCTGATCCACCCAACTACACAAACAGGCCAAATTAATTTGATTCAACTGACCAAAACAGTCTTCAGGGGAATGCCATGATGGTTATTGGCTGTAGGGTTTTCCTTTAATTTTTACCTTGACTGCAGAATCTGCAACTATAAACCACCCTTTTTTTCAACACACCCTCATGAAAAATAAAGGACAAGTACTAGAGTATTCTGACTGTATTCATGTATTTGTTTTCTGACTTCAGAGATCCATTATAACCACAGCAGGTTATAACCAGGTTGTCAGTCAAGTAGGACTTAGTATTTTGTGAGCTTTCTGTAGCACAATGTTTGTCTCTGATATGCTAAGCTCCTTTTTGAAAAAGGAAATAAGCTTTCCAGATCCCTCCTGCTTGCTTACCCATCTTCCACCCTTAAAAGTTAACACACATCATGCTAACAAGGGCTCAGGAGCTGTAGCTTTGTACACTACAGAGCCCTTTGAGTAGGTTAAGAGAGCGTAAACGTGGTTGCTTCATACATTCCAGGAGTTACTAAGCATTTTTAACATGGTTAAATTACAATCTCAGATTTCTGTGTATTATCCTAGTAGAGTGAAAGCAGGTTAGTCTTTTGTTCAGATTGAAGTTGACCTTGCCGGTTTCCCTCTAGCATGGTATTTTCCTGTACTGCCCACTGAAAGTCTTATTTCTTGCATTTCTTCACTTAATGTGAATACCCAAAAAGAAGATTTGCACATCTTTTCTGCCAGTTCTTATCAGAACTTTCTATTTTAAATTTTTTTATCAGAAGGAAAAAAAAGTATCCCCCTTATCCTGCCAAACTTCTCCTCTTCACAAAGTATACCTTTCTACTCTTGCTACTGAAACTCAAGTGTTTAACTGGATTCTAATTAAAAAGTGAAGCTCAGAAAGGGCTTCAGTGTAAAATCTCAAACAAACATAACTTGCATGACTCTTCACTCTGAATGTGTATATGAACAGACGGATAATTCTCAATTATCTCAGTATAGCAGTATGTGAACAGGATTAAGATGCAAAAAAATTCACCTAACAAAGGGCAAAAATATATACCAGATTAAAGCCACATTAGCAGCACACTGGAAGTTCAAAATTACCATCTCTGAAGTGTAAGCATCGAGAACATCTTCTGACATTAGGAAAGTAAATATTTTTCTGTAGTGAATACCAGAATACAAATAGTTACAGTTACTTGTTTGTGGTTAATACAAATTTCCCCCTCACAATTCTGTTCAGTTTGTAAGGGTGAGCAACTCTAAGATAGTGTCAACCAATAGGTGAACTATTCTGCATGAAAAAAAGGCTACTGGTTGGGAATGTGAGATAACTCAGGGAAATTAAAATAAGACTAATTCCTAGCAAAGTGCTGAGCTCCTGGATCCGCTCAAAAGAAATTATTTTAGCCAAAAATTATCTGGAAGCAAAACCAGAATACACATTTGGAACGCAACACAATTGACTTATCCTACGAATGTCTCACTTCCTTCCAGAAATATGTAATTCCAAATCAAGCTCTCATATTTTGGATGCCTGACAGGAGCATGTTAAATATTCCTATAAGGGCTAAGTGCATAGTCGCTTTTCATTCTGAAAGCAAACAGAACGGAGACATTTACAACCTTATCTGTGAAAAGGAATTGCCAGCTGGGGAGAAGTATTTGAAACTTAGCACAACAGCATTCAAACAGCAGGAAAAACAGAGCTCCCACCTCTGTCAGTTGATTTCATGGGGGTTTCTGAATCCAAGCAAGAAAGGATTCCTCTTTCTAATTAAAAATCTTGATTGCATGATTTTGATAAATGGGGAATAAAGTGAGATGCAATGCATTTAATCAAGTTAACAATTCACAAGAAAAATATAAAGCTTCATACCAAGACATTTTTCAACTCAGTGCTATAAGGGAAACCATATCAACTATTTCTGATGAATATAAAATATTCTATGGAATAAACTATTTGTATACTCAAGAAGAAATTAAAAAAGGAGGCATCCAGTCACCCAAAACTGCATCAAAGAATAGAGAACAAACTACCTTGTTATGCTAAGGGATAGAAGACTTTCTGGCTGGACACATTTTCCAGCATTCTTTGGCCCCAGCTTGGTGAAAGCAGTTTGCTTTATCAGTTGACAATTGTTTCTGTTCCTACTGAGCTCCAGCTCAGGTTTGTCTTAGAGAGCAGATGATGAGCACACACTTCACATTCCCCAAAACATTGCTTGAGAAAGCTGACTTACAAGCAGGAAAAGAAATTTTAAAAAGCCAAATAATGCTTACATGACTGTTCCAGGAGGGCAGTGGGAAATTTGCTTAGCAGAGACTTGAATCTGAGTCTCCTGCATTCCAGATGACTGGTTTACTCTAATGTAAAACTTTTCCCTCTCTTGCATATATGTCTTGGCTAGAAGCTGTTTTTTTTTTTTTCAAATCTAGTCTTTGAAAACTGATTTCCCAAAGAAATAAATCCACTGGGAGATTTCCAAGAAAACTGCACTAGAAATTAAACCGATGTACAGCTATATACACACACAGAACCTTCTGCCATGCCAAGCTGCACCGACAATTCTGCAAAGCATTTGACATGTATGAGACACCACTATCAACTCCAAATGCAATGCTGACAGTTTGTGAAACAGAAACAAGTCACCAGGATTTTCAAACTTATTATTTAAAGGCACCCAAATTCCTGATCTACAAAGTTGTTTTCCTGGGGTTCGTTAGTGCCAGAGAAACTGTCACAGCTTATGATTACTTGAAAACACCTGTAACATAAGAGGAAGCCCTAAAGTAAAGTTTAATTTAGGGAAAATAAAAGGTTGACTTCTAGTTTGCCATGTTGGAAGGACAAATGGCTGTCTTGGAAGGTAGAAGTCAGTCAGCTAATTAAAAATAATGTGCTTTCTTTAGCATTCAGAGAGGAGCCCTTTGAAGCCTGTACAAGGTAACAGGAACTAGGAGATGCCTCCAGCACTGGTTCTCCAGCTCAGCTCACAGCACCTGATGCAGGAGACAGCCCTGCAGTTCACTTCTCTGCCTTTGGTCAGGACCTGCCCACCCCCCTCAGACTGGTGTTCATCGTTCTTTCCAAGGAGAGAATGGTAAACTTACTCTAAATGTCTTCTACAGCCCTGCTCCTCCCTTCCCCTGTCAGTTGTACAATGCCACTGCAGCAAGTTTTTAGAGAAAGATTGTTATCTTTTCTCCTGTGTGTTGTATTGATTTTTTTCTACATTTTCATTAAAAAATGCATTTGTAATGGAAACTGCAATAAATCTATAAGCATGAAATGCAGTTTGATACCATCATTCTTGCTACTTTTAAATTCCCTCTTTGTTACTGCTAGAAATAACGCATTCCTGTATTATTTTCAATAATACGTTTCATAATCACTTTTCACTATATATAGTCATACACACACACACACACACGTCTGCACAGAAAAACTGGAATCTTAAAACTTGGATTCTGTCACAGGCAGAATGCAACAGATAACGCTGAGATGAAAAATATTTCCTGTGGTCCATGGTTGCTCTGTCTTTTAGTCTAATAAGACAGGCATCACTTAAGTAAAGACACTGCATTGTCTTTTTATGGAATAACAAGATTTCCACTTTGTTCTCATGTATTAACTTCCTTAAAAAAAAAATCACAAAAATATTTTGACAATTAGAAAGAAACTAAGGCATTTCAGCTATAATCTATAGAGGCTTTCCTGTAAACTTCATGACTTGGCTCATGTATAGACATGATTTTCAGATGTGAAAAAAAGCTCAATTCCAGTTGCACGGGAGCTCAGATCAAAAAAGGAAAAACACAAACAAGAAAAACTAATACAAGCTTCAGTGGATGTTGTGTTTATACAAATAATAAATAAAAAATTCTTCACAAGAGAAATCGAACATAAACATTATTTGCTGTTCAACTGGAACATAACAGGTAGGTTTAATGCCAGAATGGAATGGTTTTTTGTTTGGTTGGGTTTTTTTGTGGTTCGTTTTCATTCATTTGTTTATTTATTTATTTATTTTAACACAAAATTCAATTCATATTTCACCAATTCACATTTCTTTGGGCATAGTAGGAAAGAAAGCTTGATTGTTTCCAACTCAGTTTATTCCAAATAAGATGACCTTGTTTCACATGGAGAAATACAATTTTAAGAATCTTTTCCTTTTGGAAAGGTTTAGGATGTTGTTGGTTCCTTACTTTGAGAGGGAGCCAAATCTTATTCTCGAGCTGAGTAACACAAAATTTCTATTAGGGATTTCCCTGTTAGCTGAAGCACAGTGTTCCAAAATTGAAGACCAAGGAAAACTATCCATGCTGCCAATATTACTAAAGTAAAAAACCGTGGATTTCAGAAAATTTCTATTTAGTAGGAAAGTGAGAATGAGTGTCCTTTTAAAGATATGACTCAAATTCAAAACCTGACTAAAATGTGAAATTGTTGTGGAATCAAAGACAGTTTTAACAAAAGGAAAGAGCAAGGACATTATTATAATACTGTGTTTTGCAAATCAGGATAGAAGAGCAAAAAGCAACATGTATAATTCAAATAAACCAAGAGCCAGAGACAGACCTCCCACCCACACACCACAGTCAGTCACGAAACAGCCCTTCTGTGAGCTTCTCAACCCAACGCATTGACTAGCTGTTCATTACCTTCACCACGGCTGTACCAAGTGGCACCACAGTCACATAGAAATCCCTAAAAATGGTAACTTGCTAAACAGTTTAAAAGCACCTGGCAAATAACAAGGTAATAAAGAGCCAATATATTTCCTGAGAGCAGGCCACATTGAGTTATTTTAGTGTCCTTGGCAGGGTAACTGACCTGGCAGATACGGTACACTAGCAGTTAAGATGTGTCCTGAATTCAAGAGGGCTTTCTACATTGCCTCACATGACAGTCTCCAAAGCAAGCTCAGGAAACATGGCACAGCTCTTGGAAAATAGTACACAAAAAGTGATTACAAATAATTTGCTGTAAAGTTGAAAGACCTAAATGTGGTCTTGAAAAAGCTTCAGGCTCAGGCCCAACTCCTTTGAAAAATTTCTTTATCGACTGGGAGGACAAAATCAAACAGCTATAAAAATTAGAAGGGTCAAAAAATGGGGAATGGCTGCAAAAATTTCAAGGACAAGCCCAGGCTTCAAACTGATTTTAACAAATTGGAAAAAAGTTTCAAAGCCAAAGAGATAAATTAAATGAAGACATGCTTAGAGCACAGTGCTTAGAAAAATAAAATATCTATACAGAGATATAAAATGAAGAGAGGGATAAATTGTTATCACCGATCAGAAACTCAGTGACCAACTGTGGGGAGAGACTGCCAGCTACATGTCACAGATGGCTGTGACCAGCTTTTGGCACCAGTTTCTAAACAGAATTCTTGGTGACTTCAGAGAAGGTGAAAAAGAGGGATAAGAAGCTTGAAAACACCATTTCAAGAACAGTTGAAGGAAAGCAGTTTCCTGTCAAAGAGGGGAGAAGCTGAATGTTATATGGCCTTCTAAGACAAAAAAAAAGGCTGCTGAGAGAACAGCTGTCAATTGTTTTCCATGTCCACTGGAAGAATGCACTAATTAGCCCAATTTGGACAAAAGAGATTCACATAAAATGTCAGGAACTGTGCCAAAATGTAAAGGACTTAAAACACCAGTTACTTGCAGACACTTGTGGAATTTACTTCAGACTTCTCCGAAGTCTGTTTCTATCAAAAATGCCCAGGCACATTTAATCCCTCCTATCACCCAGAGATAGGAGATGAATTAGGCGTTCTTCCTGGCTCTCCCCTGCAGTGATTTCTAGGAAGTCCAGTGCAGACTTCAGTACCATGATTGATTGTATGTGGAAGGTGCAAAGATACTACTATAACAACATAATATGTCAACAGAAATAAATTAATTAGCTCATATTCCATACCTGCAGGGCTGTTTAGCTAGCTTAAATGATCTGCAAAATGACATTTCTAGTATAAATTAATCCAGATGCTATATGAAAGAAACAATTAGTAAATAATGCAACAAGTTTGTGGCTTTTTTTAAGCCTGCTGTAACTACTCAAGTATAGTTATGAAGCCAGATTATTTTCTTACAGAATGTTACAGCTCAATCTGGAAACCTCTTCTGCTGGTGCTGGGTATCCTGCCATGAAAACTAATGAATTAAAACCATCGAAGGGAAATCCCACGCAGGCACTCTAGGGAATGCATGGGTTAAATCACAAGCTTTGAGAGGAAAAGCTACAAATAAGGCAACGGGCTTGCACTTCTGCGACTGATACAAAACTACTTACAAAACAAGAACAGGTAGAAGGAGAAAATCTGTGCTAGCAAAACATAATGCCAAGAAATAGCTGGTTGAGAATAGGACGTCTGATGATGTGGATAAGTATAGGGGAAGCAGCTTATTGAAATGTGTTGAAGTCAGTGGTCCTCCTGCACTGAAGAGGACAGAAGTTTTTGTTCCCACAGCCTTTGGGGGATAAAATCAGTAAGACCAGTGGGTTACAGCTGCTTTATAAACTCTCCAGCAAAGGGCTCTGGCTTGATCATATGCTGCTAAGCCCCTGAACCTCTGTTTAAAGTTAAAACCAGACTAGTTATATCTATGTTAGCAAGTATGGAATTTAACCATCACATGAGAACATAACATCCATACTGCACACATTTTTAGGGCATAGGAGAGGGAAGGAAGAATTATATCTCAGCCCAAGTGGTTGAAGTGCACTGGGTGGGCTTCATGAGCACATCCCTGAGATTCGTGCCTTTCAGAAAGAATCTAGTTTGGGTGCTCCAAAAGGCACTGTTCTGTGAGAAAATGTGAAATTCACCCTTCTGATACAAACACTTCCTTGAGAGGCTTCCAGATACACCACAGTAATCCAGCTCTATCTTTATCAGCTTTGGAAATCAAAAATAAAAATTAAAAAATGCACTACTCTACTACATTTACTACAGTATTTGGGTAATCTCCTTTTGTATTAAAAATCCTATTGGAACACAAATTGCGCAATAGAAGTTCTACAAGCTATTTTTATTTTTAATGCCAACTGTTAATTGTATACTGCTATTACAACTTATAAAATAACACTGTTCTGCTTCAGAATTGATGAAAACAGATTTGTTTCCTTTCTGATCAGGAAATATGAGAGCTAGGGGGTGCCCTAGTAATACATATTGCAAGATGTGATGATTCAAATTCAGAATGTTTTATGCATTCAAGAGGACAGCAGATTAGTCTTATTCATACTGTTTATACACCTCCTCAACCCATTGTCTTCCTATATTTTCAAGAAGAAATCAGATTGAGTTACTTGATCAGAAAACCGAAATACATGTAGAGGATTGTCATTTTTTGTACAACTGGTATAATGCCAGAAAAACTAATTCTGATAAGTTGGCGAACACAGTAATGAGAGGAAAATAATCTAAACGACACATCTTACACTTAGTTCTTGGTGAAAGTAAAATGGGCTGACAAAATTCTTCTGCTGTTCCTCATTTTATGAATTCTTTCATTTCTTCCCTTTCTCTTTTTTAATGACATGTCAGTACTAGATTAAATTTACATTTACAAGCCCAGGGGACAATCTCAGAAAAAGAAAACAAAATGAGTACTTGATAACCCTGCCTGCATATTGAATGTCAGACAAACTGAGAAACACTTTAGCCAGATGTCATCTGAAAGCCCCCCTTCCCAGCCCCAAGAAGCGGGCAGCGTTATGCTGAGGGGGGCTTTCTGTGATCTGATCCAATCCAACAGCAGAAAAAATACTCAATAAAAGCACCTTGTTTATATTCAATTTTTAAAGGAAAAAACTAAAAAATCCCAAGGGGGTGGTCTTTACAGGTGAACAAACCTTCTGCAGGGATTTTGCCCTACTTTCACTTGGGGAAGTTTCAGTGTCAGGGCTCTTTGCAAAAAGCCACCTGATAGCTCGAACTCTCTGTGCAAAACCATGTTTGGAAGTGTTGATCAATAAATAAAATACCACTATCATTTTGGTCCAACTAATTTCAGTAATTTGTTGGGGATTTAAACAATGAAGCTGAACTGGTTTTTTTCTTAGAATGAAATTTCAGGAAGTGTACTTTTCAACCTCCCTACTATTGCAAAGTTTTTAATATTCCCAGTTTTGGGAGATAATGTTACTTCTCATAAAAAATATTGTCAAGTAGATTCAAAAGTTTTCAATTTTTAGAAATGGTTTTATCTAAAAATTACTTATAAATTTCCCCTGATATATACTCAGTGGAAAAAAAAATCCCCAAACGTTTTTAAACAAATTCAATATGAAAACCCTTAAGATTATTTCTTTCATGAAACAGAAGAAAGAATTCTTTCTTTGGCTATCTCTATCAAAGGGGAAATTACAAATTAAACTGGAAGTTATATAGTTTTCAGGCATAAAACTATAAAACCAATCAGTAAATGGAGAAAAAATACCTCCTATTGTAAAAGGCAGGTGTAGAATAATTAATAATTTTCTGATAACTATGGCAGGCACAGTAACAGAGCAAGTTCTGTTCAGAATTATAGCATTTCATTGGAAAAATGCTTAAACTGATAAATTTCTCATTAAGCTTCCCACTCAATTTCACACACAGTTGTTTTTTTTCTTTCTTTTTTTTCTTTTTGGTAATGGGGTTGGGTGTTTGTTTGGGTTTGTT
This sequence comes from Mesitornis unicolor, assembly GCF_000695765.1. Taxonomy (NCBI): domain Eukaryota; kingdom Metazoa; phylum Chordata; class Aves; order Mesitornithiformes; family Mesitornithidae; genus Mesitornis; species Mesitornis unicolor. The sequence continues at coordinate 52,544 of NW_010173854.1, forward strand.
TGTTTGAATTTAGTTCTTGTTTTCTGCTTTTTCCCCACTGAAACCATTGCCATGATTTCCTACATCCTGCCGCTAAGAGCATCCCACACATTGCAGCTGCTGCTTGAATCCAAACTTCTTTCTTATTGATGATTCTTTAAAGTTGATCTACTGGCACACACAAGGAAGACATTTCCATTGCTGCTGCCCATAGCATAGCCTCTCTGTGAACAACTAAATGACTTCAGGATACAAGGCTTCCATACCAACATATTGCACAGATACCAAATTCAACACAAGATCACGTCTTCACGCAGCCTAGGAAACAGAGAAAACCCTGTGCAGAACACACATGTGTGGGAAGCACCAGGACTGGCATGAAGGTGTCATTTTGGAGACATCAGTGAAGAAATGTGCTCCCTGCATGGTGATGTTCAAACACTAAATATACTTCCATTTTCTCTGATGGCAGTGGAAGTAACTGCTGATCCAAAGGGAACTTTGGAAAAAGTGGATAACCTAGGTAACCAAACACACCACCCTTGAGCCAAAATCCACTGTTTTCAATAAAAGTTAATGCCAACCAGTTTCAATGACTTTTGAAATAGAAAAACAGACACAGATTAAAAATTAAAATATTTTGCACTCTAGAGCAAATGTAAATAATATACTGGACAACACTTCTGAGGTATGTATAAGCAAAAAATATTTTCCAGGAACATTTTTTGATAGGAAAAAACCCTAACCTCTTCCTTATACTTAGCTTGTAGTTTCTAGTTTCTAGTTTTTTAGGTCTTCTCAGTACGAGTTAGTGGAGAGATTAATCTAGATTAGTAGCAAAAAATATTTTATATCACAGAGGGGTAGAATCAGATCATACAAGAGCGAAATCTGCCTTGCTGTAAAGATTCTAGATTTGGCTTGACAGGACCCTGAATAACCTCATCTAAGGCTGTGTTTTTAAAAGAAATCTGGACTAGGTAATCTCCAGTGGTCCTTTCCCACCTAGGCTTTTCTATGGCTGTACATAGCAAGAGTTGTACTGTTTCAGTCTCAAATGTCTCTTTTCAGTAGATACTGACAAATTTTGTACTCATGTAGAACCTAAATCAAGGTATTTTAGATCAAAGGAAGGGGAGAGGGGGAACAGAACAAATGGGACAGGGTTCTCTGAGGAAATCCCACACTTTGATTCCATCTAAACTTACAATTTTAAAAAATCCTTCTTTAAAAATATTTATTTACTTGTTAAAACCTCTAACCAACACTGTAGAGTACCCTTTTTATTTTAAATTAAGCATTAGGATACATGGATTAAAGTGTTCATAGTTCATTTTACTAGGCAAATTATTTGTATTACTTCATGTTTATTAATCACTGTTACTTAAAAGTAACAAGGCCAGATCGTGCCTGTAAATCCATTACTGGATTCGTGCCAGCAGGTGTGATGTGAACACCTTACACCTCTCACAGGAAATACTGTGGTTCCAAAACAGTGGAAAACAATTTCTCAACTAACAAACTGTTTATTGTACACTAGAGCAGTAGAGCAGTTGCTACCTAGAGAAGGATTTTGATTAAATTACTTTTGCAGTATTGTTCATATTTTCAGAAATTTCTGGAGAAGTTGATCTGATTCTGGCATTTCTTATTATCTACAGTCAGGTTTTAGATATTTCATACTTGAATTACTTTCAGTATCAAGTTTACAACACATATCAATATATATTAAAAAAAACAACAAACAAACCCACAATAACAAACAGAAAAGATTCTATGTAAACATGTTTACTGGAAAGGAAGAGGAACACCACACCTTCATCCTTGCTTCTCTGCTTTAGTGCAAACCTCTATCCATTGCATAAACTACGGAAAAGCAAGGTATGACATTCCAGAAAATAATTATTTTATAGAAGTATCATTAGTGCCACTGATCTCTTAGGATGTGATTTCAAACGTGTTTCAGTCACAGAGCACACGAACTCAGTTCATCTTTGATAGAAACAGTATACATGCTTAAATCTGAATTACCATACCGGTAGATAATTGTACAACTCAAAGTCTGATTCAGTCCACAAATACACAGACTGCAGCAGAGGTTAATACTATGTATTGCACCAAAGCACCTTCTTTCCTTGCCTGACTTCTAGCACTCAAGCTACCATCTTTCTGCAACACTGCTGGTTCCCCTTGGTACCTTTAGGTTTAGCACAACACTTACCAGTAAGTTCCTCCATCCATTTATTATTTAAAAGTCTACAATCCACTTCCAAGCCTTTTTCTCCAGGAATACACACAAGAAAAAGTAAAAAAATATTTGTATAGATCTGCTGAGAGCAGCTAATAAAAAACAAGGGTTTTTTAACCCCCTCATGATTCCCAGCTGCCATTTTTTTCTTGCTTTGTAGCAGTCAGTGAAAGTTAAAAATAAATTCAAGGCTAAAACACAGAACAGAAAGGAAGCACTTTAAAAAAACTTAACCAAAACAGTTAATTATTTGAAGCTGTTATTCCAACTTAGAAATTTGGTGCAACACACTGAGCTTTACAAAAGCCCAAACTACAGCTCATCTGTCAAAGGAAAGATGCTTTTATCAGAATCTGGGTGATATCTCAATTGCAAGTAACCATAATCAAGCCAGCAGCCACCCTACCAAGCAGCTGTTCCAGGGCCTCTATCCTTAACCCAGGAGAATCACAATATTCCCTTCCTGCAGCCACCTTCTTACTGAAGTACTGGCAAACACATTTTAGTCTGTGTGTCTTTACTTTTAGGTTCTATGATGCAGCTGCATGCATGTGCCACCATCTCCCTCCTTACTCAGTTAAATGCAAATTAGTCATGAGCCGTAATAATCTAAACCATTACAGTGAAGAATGAAAAAAACCCAAAAAGCCTGTGTTCAGTACCAGACATGAAGACCCTAATATTGACAGTTATTTCAAGAGCATATTCATACAAACTAAACATTTGAAAGCCAATTTGTGAGGTTCTCTTAAGAGCACATGAGGGTCTTCCTCTATAACAAAATTGAATAAGCCATGATTTCTGGAAGTGATTACTATCTAAAGATAGTTGAGTACAACAGATGGATACAATACTAAAAAAATAGGTGATAAATCTTCAGATGACATCAAGGCAGGAAAGAGGCCAGAGAGGGGTTTTTTTGGCTCTTCACTGAAAAGCTGAAAGCCCAGTGAATCAGATCCAGGATTTGCTTTCTTGATCATCAAGGCATCGCAGTTCAGTCAGGGAACAGAGCTATGACACTGTTGGCCTAAATCAGAATTGCTCTGTTACTTTGGGGAAACCTGCGCTGATTAGGAACTTACTAGCTGACCTATAATAATGAGTCAAATCATGCAGCAACACGGAACATTTGTGACATAACTGGAGCATTACAGACAATCCAGTCAAACAATCTGACAAAAACCAGCACATCCTGGTTGTGCTAATTCCAACAGTAAACAAACCAGAGGAAATCATTAACTGGCATGCACTCCCAAGAAGTAAATGTGATTTAATTTGTATTACTATCTGTTGCTTTAGCATGACCTTACTGTCTACTAACCTACTAGTACAGCATATAGTTAGTTCCAAATAGCATGCTTGAATGTATCTAATCTTCATTTACAGCCCTTATGCAGATAGAAAGTAAGTTAATATTGAGCTTCCTCTGCATTCCAGTGATGTACAAAAAAATGTCACCAGCCATGCAAACCTTGAGTATGTTTTGCTTCTCTAACTTTACAAGGTCAACAAATTCCAGTGAGGAAATGAGGGTTTTCTTTTTGACATAATCTTTTCATTACGCTGTAAATAATTGTTAGAAAGAGTCGCAACAAAAGGTGACACATTAACAGTGAATCTGCCACTGAGAACCACTGAACTAGAATTTGTAAACTGCCCAGAGCACTATGTTTTCATTTAATATCTAGTTGTCTGAAAACAACAAATTGGCTAGGCTACTCTAGCATGAGTTTAGATATCATAGGAAGTATTTTTCCTGTGAAGATGCTAGTGGGAATGTGCTGGCTAGTACTAACACAAGTTTTATGCAAAGACTGAAGCCCAAATCAATTTTTCTATGACAAGAGCTAAATGCCAAATCAAACTCTTTACTAAAATCCTCAACACATAAGAAGCAATGTTTGTATATGAAGGTTAAGTTGAATATTCAGCTAAAACTATCGTGTCAACATCTGTATCACTGTGCTATCAAAAAAATGCAAAATTTTAATAAAAAGAAGTGTTACTTATGTATTCTTGCTGAAACAAAAGGAAGTACACTTACAAGGCTATAAATATCTGTGGTCTGGAGAGTTCACTGTAAAGTTTAAAAAATTACAGCATAGGAACGTAATGGGAAAAGTGTCTTTCCCAAAACAGATGGCAAAGTAATGTATTCTATACAGTTAGCACATTCAAAGGCTCTCTGGGAATTAGTTCAAACAAACTTGGAAAACAAGAATGTAAGCACAGCCAGGGAGAGAAGTTGTAATGTTGCCCTAATTTGGGAAGAAAGATTGATTGCATAAGAGATCTGGGTCAGTATTACCTACTGCAAAGACCAGAGAAAGCAAAAGAAAATAAAAACCCACAGAGAACTTTGCTAACTCATATCCATAGCATACACACTGCTGTAAGAGGTTGTAAGAGGCAGAAAAGGTTCATATATAGTCATGCAATTGGAGACATTTTGTTCTAAATGCTATCTTCTCTCCTTCTTTGGTGAAGGGAGGTTATAAAAAGTTCAAGTAGAGGCAGAAATATTTTGATTGGCATTTGAAATCCATTTTGAGGCCTCCTGCAAGACTAAGATGCAAAAAGGGATTAATCTTGTCGTAAACATTTTTTCATACATATTTATATAGCATATGAAAAGCTGCTTCAAAACTTCTCTACTCAATGTAGGCAAAAATGAATTTTCCTGCATGAAGATGAGAGGAAAATAATTTCACATCCATCTTTGACTATGTCAGCCATTTTCAGCTTCATGACATATAGTCATTTATAAACTGCATTTCTCCCTTTGTTTGTCTTCCTTAGGTGATGGTTTGCTAGAATCTGTCCAAGTAAAATTATGTTTTCTGAACCATGCTCAAGTACTGACAAGAAACCAAGTTACCCAGTTTTCAGCTTATTTAACAGCTAAAGAACTAAAGCATGAGCTCTTCTCAGGCACAGTAATTCACCCTAAATGGATGGATTATTGTTCAGCAGAAGAAAAAGCTACGAATGAATGAGGAATAGAATGTTCTCAAAAAGTGGAGAGTTAAATGAGAGGAGAAGGAAGGAAGGAAGGATTTGCATCTTTGTCTTTGTTTTTTTCTTTACAATTTAAATTTGAGAGATTTGGTAAGCTCTGACACAACTCAGTCTTTCAGCCTCCAATCTCTAACACTTTGTATTTCTCGCTCAACCTCTACTTATTATCTACTTATTGCAGTTCCCTGCCAGTTACCAGAGGAAATGCTCTTTTAACTCACAGAAGCAGCTTATGTCTCCCCATTGGCAGCACAACTTTGCTTTTTCTTCTTGTATTGAAAGCATCTTCATGTCTGCACACTTCAGCCTGAGAACAAGCAACTTTGCAAGCTCAGTTACATCTTCCTCTCTCATCCCCTTCAAATCCAGAGATACAAAAGCCTTTTTTTTTTCTTTTTATGGAAGCTTGGCGAAAAGCATCCCAGCAGAATCATTTTACTGATTTTGCCTTGTGCTCTAAACCCTTTTTCTTGACAAGTTAAATATATAATTTGAATTGTGTACACAATACGCGAGATACTTCCATTACTTCCAGAACTGTGTTATAGCTGCAGCCAAACATCTGCCTAGTCTAATGGACTAGTTCAACAACTAGTTGGATTTTATTTTGCGAGAGAAAACTCAGAAATATGAGCAATTCTGCTCCAGGGCCACATTTGCAAGTTTTATGCTTCTTAAAGCATGAAGCCATGACTTATAAACTTGTATTTTTTTATTATTATTATTATTTTCTTCCCCATGACAGCTGTTGCACAATTACTGGTGTACCTTTGTGATTTGTCCCCAAGCCTGAAGTCAAAATTAAGTTGTCAAAGAGTAGTGGATTTGACTTATCAGTTCAGCTCTGGGTAGAAAAGCAGCTCTTTCAAGCTTGACCTACCATTCGTGGCCAAGAGCCAAAAAATGCGATCCTCTGAAAGTTAATTGTGAGGTTTTGTCTTTCCTCCCAACAAATTGCTCAGCAGCTCTTCCCCCACAGGATCACTTAACAAGCAGGCTTAGTTCACCCAGAGAGATGAAGTTTCATTTCCCTGCATAAGAACTGATACTTTGGAAGGTGAGATTCACCCTATTCCTGTCTAAAAGCACTAAAGGTTTGTATCATCAGTGACCCAGGGATTACAGAAGCATGTGGTGGGTGGCTAATCCTATTAAGTAGGTCATGACCCAGAAAGTCAAAGAAAACAGCAACGTCCAATTTTTACCCCTCATCCAGCAGCAGGCTTAACTGCTTTTTCCCCTAGAGTTTCAGAGAAAAAAATCAAAGTCAAGGTAAAACCACAGCTGATGAAGATGTTGTTTCCTCTAATAACGTGTTACCATTGGAAGAAGGGTACTCTCCTTTTTTCTTTACTTTCTGCTAGGCCCTTTATTGCACTGTACCGACTCTGCCACCTACAGAGACCATTCAATTCACTTACATTCATTGCACTTTTGTTATGCCTAGAGACAGGGAAGGGGAGTGGAAATAAAAAGCCAGAATCACAGAATATTAGGAGTTGGAAGGGACCTCAAAAGATCATGCAGTCCAACCTCCCTGCCAGAGCAGGATCACCTAGACCAGGTCACACAGGAAGGTGTCCAGATGGGTTTTGAATGTCTCCAGAGAAGGAGACTCCACAACCTCTCTGGGCACCCTGTGCCAGTGCTCTGTCACCCTCACAGTGAAAAAGTTTTTCCTCATGTTCAGATTGAGCCTTCTGTGCTCCAGCTTACTCCCATTGCCCCTTGTCCTGTCATCGGACATCAGAAAGAAGACCCTGGCTCCTTCCTCCTGACATTCACCCTTTACAAATTTATGAACATGAATGAGGTCACCCCTCAGTCTCCTCTTCTCCAAGCTAAAGAGACCCAGCTCCCTCAGCTGCTCCTCATAAGGGAGATGCTTGACTCCCTCCATCATCTTTGTGTCTCTGTACTGGACTCTCTCCAGCAGTTCCCTGTCCT
>NW_010173855.1:0-5283 GCF_000695765.1 Mesitornis unicolor
TCCCTTGTTGGCTCCTTTACCAGCTGTGTCACAAAATTATCTTCTACACAGTCCAGGAACCTCTGGGACGGTTCCCTCTCTGCTGTTTTATATTTCCAGCAGATATCCGGGAAGTTGAAGTCCCCTACAAGTACCAGGGGAAGCTATTGCAAGGCTTTTCCCAACTGCCTATGGAGTATTTTGTCTATTTCTTCATCCTGGTTAGGTGCTCTATAACAAACTCAGACCATGATATCTGACTTGTTGGCCTTCCCCTTGATTCTCACCCATAGGCACTCGACCCTGTTGTCACTGTCGCTAATCTCTAGGCAGTCGTAGCCTTCCCTAACATACATGGCCACCCCACCACCTTTCCTTCCTTGCCTATCCCTTCTGAAAATCTTATACCCATCTATGGCAGCACTCCAGTTGTGTGATTCATTCCACCAAATCGCCACTGTCTAGAAGGGAAATCATATACTGGCCTACATGGACCAACATTCCCAGCAGGACAGTTCTGTTCTTAACAATTCAAGCTGTATGAGAAAACAGGGAGATGTCTTTGGGCTAAATATATTCATTTGCCACCAGGTCAACTCCAGACACTTCTTCCCTGTGGGATGATTCTGCTTTCTCATCAAATCATGGATACGCCCATGTCTCACAACAGAGTGGTACAGGAAAGGCAGAAGCAGGCTGCTATTGCTGCCAGAACAATTAATATAGCCCATAGCCAACCCCGTATTTCTTGACAGCAAGAAAACTACAGGCTAGATTAACTGCGTGTTCTGGAGTGGCTGATGAGCTGTTGATAGGCACCACTGTAGATCATTTGCACATGTTTAGCCTGCATAAGGGCAGAGACCTGGAACTACGTATGTTGGAGAACACATCATTCTCAAATGGCGCTTAATTCAAAGTTTGATTAGACAGCTTCCCATGGACCAACTGACAGAGTTGTCTTGGGTATGCTGGAATTTATGCTGATACAGACAACTTCCCATGGACCAACTGACAGAATTGTCTTGGGTATGCTGGAATTTATGCTGATAAACTGTGAAAACCTTGTTAAGAAAGAGATCTGTGTATCATGATCATGATAGGAAACAAACAAACAGCTCTTAGCTTTTGGAGGATCACTCAAACAAATACACTGCTGTTCACAGAGGAAAAAAACCCAAATAAACAAACAAACAAAAACCACAAACAAAATACACCAACTTTTTCTCTTCTCCAAAGGAAATATTTAAATGCTCAGAAGCTTACCTCATTTCACTGTGTAGTATGATCTTACACACAGTATTCACATTTTTCATACCACTAAACTATCCCCAACTTGAGTTATACAAAATATAATTGCACATTTTCCAAAGTACCATTCTATATCTTCTTTTCCTTATCGATATTTAGTTCTTCTAAGACACATTTGAGCAGGTATGAACAGGATAAGTTTTCCTTTCTTTAGCAGTGATAGACACGCATTTTTTAAAAATATTTCATTACAGAACTACAGCACAAATCTCTCCATTCTTACTTCAGTTATTAGGTACGCTTAGTATCTGCAACCTTTGCATCATCTGAGGAGAAACAGCTCCATCTAAAGGTTAATTGGCTGCATATTCTCCTGCCTTGAATTTTCCTTTTTTACATTAGCTATGTCACAAGCATAATGAACAGCAGTAGCAATAGTATGTTTATAGAAGTTAGACAGTGAAGGATACAGATCGGAAGGCCATGTTCTAAAGCTGAAGGGGAAGCAGAATTCCCTACCTGAACAGAAACTTGACACCGGAAGATCCATTAACATTTTATTCTTCCTTTGAATAACCTTACACATTTATCTTCTTAGTTTACTTAAGTTTTTGTGGTCCCTGCTGTATTAAGTGACTTCTGGGTTGCTGCTTATGATCCAGTGTCACATACAGTCTTCAAGTTTGAATTGATTTTATCATTAAAACAAAGAACTCAAAATAACTTTTAAGTGCCCTGTCATTCAAAGCTATCCAGAAGCCTCTTAACTCTCCTAAATTTTACTGACTTGAATGGAAGTATATCTCAAAAAGAGACCTTTTATTTGCAAATATCTGATAATTAGTATTGGAAAACATTAAAAATGTGAACACCAGCTTTCAGAAACACATTCTAGCTGTAGTGATGTTCATCTCTGAACTTGATGGTATTATTGTCAGGATGAGTAAAAAGATGTTAGTTGATGAAGGTAGCATAATAAAACTATGATTTGTTTCATTCTCAAGATAGTAAAACTGCATTTCTCAAAATTAAACCTGGAAATTAAAAAGTACCTCCTCATTTCACAGAACAGTGAGTTAGCCCCAGGTAAAAATGAAGCAGGAAATTGTATAATTTTAAAAATATTCTGATTAAAGGTTTCTAAATGTTTTTTAGGCTCTCATGTCCGTGTAATCCTGGGCACAATTTGTGCACACTGTCAAAGCAATAGCAACGTTTTAATAAAGGCATTCAGCACGGATGAAGTACTTTGGGACTACAGCCATAATTACAACCATAATTGGCATTAAGTTAACAATGATGACAAAAACCAAGCTTTTCAGTGCATAAAACATGAAGTGTTCCTTGTAACTATGCAGTATTTATAGAAATGCTGTTCTTAATCTAGATAAAACATTGTGAATCAGAGAGGAAAAACATTGTTATATTTCAGGTAGCAAATTAATCTCAGTGGATAAAGTTATGGTCATATTCAGCCTTACAAGTTCTGATCCTGTCTGATATTTAGTCATACCTGAGCTATATTCAATATAAGGACTGCTTTGACTCTATTTCTGCCTTACTCCAGTACCATTTTATTCAATAATTTCTATAGTAATGCTGATATATTTACTTTCTATAATTTATTCAACACAATTCAGAAAATAGCAAATTAAGAAATAACACACCCAATACTGGAAGTCATACTGAACATTTCTTTGATTGCATGGGATTAAAAAGGCTACAAACCAAACCATTTAGGGAGTACCTAAACTCTCAGGTTGGCATACTCCATTTTTGTCTCTCTCTTTTTTTTTTGTCAGTGTCCCTGATCCCCACAGTGTCACTTTCCCTAGTCCTTAATCTGTATCATTCCCATTATTTATCTTGTAACATGGCACCAGATTCCTACAATCTGATCCTATGCACCAAACTTAACACTAACTCCTGTTGATCTCTTCTCCTTGGGGAGACATCTGGCTTTTTTTATGATGGAGACTGAAACTTTAAGTCTAATAAAGTCTACATACAGTATAAATTTCCCATTGATTAACCATAATAAGGATAATTGCAGCACTCAGAGGCATGTAGAAGAGTCCAGCAGGACTAATATCAAACCAGACAGAGTGAACAAGACTTCAAAAATATCAACAAAACAAAACTGATTACTGATTTCTTCATAAATAGCATCAGCAACTTTCCTTCTTTCCTTTCAGATTTCAGGATTTAGCCAAATAAATCCAACAGACTTCTACACAACCTATCACTGGCTCTTGTTTTGTCCCTTAAAATTAAAACTTGGTTCACTTTTTTTTTTTTCTCTCTCTCTCTCACAGGACTCAATGTGCTTGTGATTGAATAATCCTCTGTAAGGAACTAATGGGGCCAGCCTAACATTTGCACTACAGAGGATCTGTAATCCAGTATAATAGTATACTGAGAGAGCTGAGAGAGACATGGACAATGAAAACACAACAATTTGTTGATCTGATTTAATCTCTTCTATATATCTACCATGCAATGTCTGAGACCAGCTCTGAAAATGTCTGTTTTATCTATGATAATGCTATCAATCTATGCTTATCACTGCAACCTTGCTGCTTCTTGATGGGCGTATGAATACTGCAAAAACAAATATGGCAAAACCGAAGTATAATCAGTCCAGCCTGAACACCAAGAACTGGCATCACGGGAGAGAGGTCAGGATTGATCAAGCTGTTTCATGAAGATTTTCCAATAAATTCAACTCTAACTTAAAATAAAGTACTTAAAAGCATTCTTCTGTGCCTGTCAGATTTCTGTGTTCAAAACAACCCTTTAAAAAAACAAGTCTTTCTGAGACTTACCCTTGAGAGTTTTTTCAGACTGCTGTTTTACTTCTGTTACTGTTCATCCACTCTGTAAAAATATCAGTAAAGTAGTACGGTCAGAGTTTAAATCATTACCTGTAGTTTTTGTTCTGTTCGGGGTAAAAAATAATCTCGAAGCCATACTAGCAGTAACAGGAATCCCGGTAGCTTAAATAAAGTCTCCAATCTCCCTCCACACCTTTAATTTTCTTTAGATTTCACAATTTGTCTGTCTCATCACTGAAATGGGAGCTGTGGCTCCATGTCCCACTTGGTTCTGCCCAAACCTTATTAGATTAAGCCCCAGCTACAACTCCAGCAAAAACACAGGAGCATGAATCCTCACTTAACACCTCTACTTCTGCTGGCAGCTTCGGACAGCCTCCCCAGAGAATGACACTCCTCTCAGACCACAGCTGGAGTCTGTTCCAGCCCTGTAGGTCAACCAGGAGAAAGAAACTTCAAGACTGTGCAGAAAAGGTTCCTCTATCACATCCTTTTCCCAGTACAAGATATTTCAAATTTTACTGGAAGGTATTTTAGGTTGGCAAATACCATTTTCCCATGACTACTGAGATGTGTGGAAGGGTGCAACAGCTGCTAACCCAAAATCAGTCCTCCAGGAGGGAGCAAGGAGGACAAGCTTCCATAACATTGTACAGAATCATATGCGAATTTTGGGCCAAGCTAAACCGTAACATTATAAATAACTTATTTCCCACCTCAGTGACTCATGTAAGTCTGCAGTTTAACTTCCCAGCTATCTCAACAGGGGGCCAGGTAATCCAGGATCTTAAAAGTAGATCCTAAGCTATTTAAAGCTTTATGAATGAAAGGTTGTAAGTATTTCAGAGCTTTATAAATAAGAAAAACTAGTAATGTGTTCTAATGCTCTTAAAATGTTCTGTGGATAAAAATAAAAAAAACTTTTTCAGAATACGTACTTTTTTCATTTTATAAGGAAAGGAGTGTGGACAGCAGATTTATACCAGGTACGATGCAATGCATACAATTACAAACTGAAACACTATAAAATTATACGAATAAAAACAGAGTAGCTGATTAATAAACAGTAGGATTAAACAACTCTTATTTGTTTAATAAAAGTTCACAGTCTGATCCCACATACAGAAACGTATTGACTTCATGCATTTCTTCCCTGTTCAGCCACATTTTTAAATCACATTATGGTATTAGAATACAGAATCACAGAATCACAGAATCA
>NW_010173856.1:0-33949 GCF_000695765.1 Mesitornis unicolor
CTCCTAACATTCTGTGATTCTGTGATATTTTCTACAGTTGCTCTAGATGGTGTTTTGCTTGCTAAAATTCAGGCATGCTGAACTTCCATTTAAAACCTCTGTTTTTGTCATTGATTTCTGTCCCATCACAATGATTGAGTGTACTCTGCAGATAATCTGAGTACAAGCATAAATCAGTTAAGAAACTTCTTAGAACACTTCATTTAAAGAAAAAACAACACTTATATGAATTATAGCAGGTTATCCCCTGTATTATTCTCAGTACTAGATTACTGTAGGATGATTTAAACAATGGAAAATCTTCTCCTAATGAAGGTGCAGACCAATAATTACTATAAACAGCATTTCTGTTCTGGATTAAAGAGCAATCAATAATTGATAATGGAGCATGCAAATATTATTTTCTACCAATAGATGCCAGTGTAAGCTAATTAAGCTAAAGTATTTAATGACAGTTCTAAGGCAGACATTAGAAAAGCATATTTTTAAAAACACAACAAAATGCGTAAGTTATTTTAGTGATTTTTTAATATCTATTTGGTTTCTTTGTCTTTATCTTGGAAACAGAAAGGTAGTCTTAAAACATAGTCTGAGTACAGAAGTGGAGAAGAATTGTTTTCACACAGTCATTCGCAAAGTGTTTTTTTACCTTCTTTGAAGGGAATGCTGAAATCAAGCTAGCGTACAACATGGGCAACACACTGCATCAGCCTCTACATGCGATCTCTGCAGCTTAAAACTCCTCCAGCATCTGCTGTAGTTTAGCCATCAACTAAGCAAAAAGAGCTGGTTTGCATCGGATCTGTTCATGTTTTAGTGTTCCAGAGACATGAAGAGTGAACTGTGTAACCCAGAAACTAATTGCATCTCTTCATAAATTGTCCTTCTAGGCAGGGCATAACCTTTCTTGTGAGAATTTTGGATGCTGATGGCAAAGTTTCTGTTCTGTCCCTTTCCTGCTTCTCCTCCGTTTTGTCCAGTATAGCTGAATATACACATCCCTTGCTTCTGTGTCTAGCTTGCAGTTTTTGTAATCAGTCTCCTTCTTTAAAACGGAAATTCTTCAAAGCTCTTTAATAAGCAAAACTTGCATAGAAGGAAAACAGCAGAGGGTGATCCTCTACAATTAAATCTTGCCATGCATGCTTCAGCAGCTGGACGCAATTCATAGAGGAGGAAAGAAATGTTTATTGTGTAAGAATAGAGTGAACTATCATTACCATATTTCTTTAGTCAGATATTTCTGTTTACGTGTCATAAAGATATGTCTTAGACTCATCCTCACAAATTGTGGCTAAGGAGCCTCATGTGAATGTTTCCAAAGCCATGGAGTATCACTCTGGATTTTTTTTAATGCAACTCAGCTCCTAACCTTCTCCCTATTTGGTGCCCTGTTGTAGATGTCTGTAGTCAACCATGTAATTTAATCTCATTCCTACTCAGTCTTAATGGAAAGATGACCTTTCAACAGATTAGAATTGATTTGTTTATAAATCTGCTGGTCTTGTCAAAGCTGTTCTTGCAGAAAATAATTTTGCTATCATCTGGCCAGTGCTGATACTCATCAGTGTATCATAGCAGCTGTAATGATTTTTATTTTAATCTTTTGTTGTTGGTTTTTTTTGCTTTGGTAGGATCTGCATGGTAAAGCCCTGCTGGGCATCTTCGCAGCCATATTCCCTGTCATTCTCCAAAACAAGACAGCATCACCTGTGAAGCATCCTTCCATCTACCACGAGATGCCACTGAGATGGTTCCCTCTTTTATCCTCTGCTCCCCTGTCAGTGAGCACATACATACCAAACAAGGCCAAATCAACAGAAGAATATGAAAAGGAAGAGTCTCCTGTCTACATCAGTAGTGCTTTTCAGCAAAAATTTTGCTTTCTATTCAGTCGGTTTATGCTAAACATGGTTGTACCATAATTGCATTATCCATATATATGCTGTTTATGTTGTAAAAAATTCAGACTGGTACTTTTTATGGTTCTCACCAGATTGAACACCTCATCCATTTTACAGGCTTTCTTTATTTTGTGTTGTTTGGGTGGGGTTTTTGGGGGGTTTGTTTTTTGTTTTTGGTTTTTTGGTTTTTTGTTTTTTGCTTTTTTTTAGAGCAATTGACTTGAACCTGTGTCAGCTGTTTTCTCTAAGCTGTTTCCATAAGAGGAAAAGTAATGCAGTTCCCAGGTTTACTAGGGAACATGGAATTATTTGCAGTGCAGCTTTTCCAAAGTTGATTATGAATTTAATATCACATCAGTAGTAACCTTACATCTGAATGCAAGCATACAGTCATTTGTATAGAAAGGCAAATTTTGTGAAGCATTAAGATACAATATACTGAGGAACATCCTGTTGGTGGCAGCAATAACTTACTTGTTAGAATAACTTACTTGTCAGAAGCTGGGGAGATGCAGTCACTACAGACTGTGTAGCTATGTATGTAATAATTGGCTTGCTGTGCATTTGAACACTCTACATTGATTCTTATCTCTTAACAGCTATTTAATCCAGACTTAAGAATCACACACTTGGGTGTAACGTACAGCTAATATTTTGCATAAGCTTGTGAATCTGGACTAAAGCATAGTGATATGCCATGAATGTTTAAATTTCCAGACAAATGGCCCTGGTTCTGGTGTTTTGGGGTGGGATGTGGAGTGTATCTTCTGTTGTTGTTGTTGTTGTTAGGGTTTTTTGGTTTTGGTTTTGTTTTCTTGTGAGAAGAAACATGATCCAGTGCTTGAGTATTCTTGAGGGTGCAATAGCAGAACTTCTGCAGCTTCTGTGCTCACAATTAGTGCATTTTTGATACTGATTATACAGTTGTTCTTCCAGAAAAAATGGATTGGAATAATTCCTTGAAATAGTGTCTTACATGGTGTATATTGTATAGTAACATACAGTGACACGTACAGAGGCACATATTTTAACACTAATTTAGATTGCCAACAGTAATTGATCACAGAGTCCAGTTTGGGCTGAATACTCACTGAACAATTCTTTGAAGTTGAAACAGGATGATTCTTTTAATGTTAAGACTTCCTTTGACTTCAGGTTTTGTATTAAGCTGTATGTTTTTATAAAGCTTAGTCAGAATTTATCCCCACAATATATTTAAATGAGAGATCAAACAAAAAGAAATGTAAAGGGCAATTATCAATCCTCAAACAGGCATATTTATTTAAAAATGGGTATACCTAGGGAGGATCTTATAAAACCGGAATTCTTTTTGTCATCTAAGAGAAACTGGTTCCCTTTTTACAGGAAAAGAAATTTATTCTACCAGCCAAGGTGGCTTTTTCTGCATTTATGACATGAAAATATTTTTTTCACGTTATACTCAGATGGCAAGCATTATGTCAACACCAAAGGCTGTATCGCCTAAAACATAACTGCTGACTTCCAAAGTGAACGCCACTAAATATAATTTGTGTATGTGGAGTTCTCTCTCTTGTTTTCTTCTCCCTGTCTTTCCCATGCAGCCTCTGGTGACTGTTTTTCTTGAATGGTGGATCTGGCAGTTTTCAGATGACATACAATAATTTTTCACCTTAGATCCCTCTAAGAGAAGAGATCTGGAAGGCTCCTTCTCTCTACAGACTGTGTAAGTGTTATGTTTAAAAAATTATGTCCTTTCTCAACCAAAGCAAACAGTGGTTGTGTTATTTCATTAAAATATTTTAAGAAGTCGTCAGAAACTTATAGTAGTGTATTATATACATGTGTATCTCATTCTGTATTATACTATAGTGTGGTTTTATACTATAGCGCAGTAAAAATTTCTGAAGTTGTTTTGTGTAAGTGCTTTGATACACATCTTTTGAAGACACATGGTTGTGTGCATGTTTTTAGTGACTGTTTCCGTGCTCCTAGTCTGAACCAGGCAGCGCAGAGAGTGATGCATAACTTAGCAATGCATTGGAACAGCAATGGCTCCCAGCAGCAACCAGTTGCAAAGTGTGTCTGTCAGGGTTATGTGAGGTACAGATCTGTACTTGGCAAAGGACAGAATCAGTCCAGACAGGAAGGAGAGACAGAAAGGAGCTGTCCCCAAAATGTTAATGAACTTTCATAGCTATTTTCATTTCAACCATCTGTACTGAAAAGGAAGACAGTCTGTCCAGAAGAACTCTCTGTTAGAGAATATCTAGATAAGATTAGAACACCTGGGTTCTCATAAAGTTCTGGCTGCCAGTGGCTTTATCACAACTTTAACTTACTGGCAGTATTTCAAGACTTCGGCTTCACTCTCAAGTCTTTGAGAAAACTGCAGCCATTCACTGTGCACAATCGTATGTGTAGGAGTAACTTTATCTCTGTGCTCATGGTGTTTTCACTTCTAGAAGAAATTCTTCCATTTCTGGTCCTTCTGCTTCTGGGAGCAGACCAACCTGCCTCTTTTGTCTCTTTTCCAGCACTGCCACAGATTGTACCAGGTTACTACTGAGATGAAGCTGTACTTCACCAGAGAATGTGTTTTTATTGTTCTGGATATCTTTTTCAAGACATACACTGAATTGTGGCAAAATTGTTTACATTGCTGTGACCGTAAATTCATAGCTTCCCAAATCCTCACAACAGACGTGACAGAGCAGGGTAGGCAGGAACATTCTGATTTGCTGGGTTAAAAGCATTTGCCATTTGAGGAACCAACTACAATCTATTTGCTCTTTTCTAAGCACTAAGGTGGGTGACACAGGCTATATCATTTTATCTGTCTTTCTGAACAGTCTTTAAAAAATATTCTAGAAGGCAAAGACTCCTTGATATGTGACCAATAGTTTTTTCTAGGAAGAATTCTTTCACTTGCTGTGCTGAGCTGAGGCGCTGCATGGTGTGCTGAGGCAACAGGCTTGTTGTGATTCATCCTGGTTGTGATGACACCTAGATTATTTACCTTACATATTTTCCTGTCATGCCTGTTTAACTATATAAAGATTAAGGGAAATGTACTTGTTACCAGGCTGGAGCAGCAAAGATTTTGATCTTCAAAAAAGTTACAAGAGCTCATTGTCATCAGTATTTTTTTATGTTCTGCTTTGATTTGTCTCCATTATCTTCAACATTTAAGATTGTTCTTTCTTGAAGGATACTGGTTGTGTTGAGTACGGTGTTACGTTTCATAGTTATGATGTCCATACTGACTGATTTGAGTTTGCGTATGTGAATGCCAAGCAAGGTAGTCATTGGGATTTAATTGAAATAAACTCTCTTCAGATAACAAACACATAGCTGATTTGACAGCAAGTAGAAACTTTGTAGCAAGTTGGATGGTGCTAAGCAAGGTGGGAAGGAGGTCTGTTTTGTGTTTTTAAGCTGGAGTTTGGCCTAGTTTAAATTCATATTAGTATTAAATGTGTAGTGAGTATTAAATGTACCATGATACATTGCGAAATAATCCTTTAAGTATTTAATGACAATGTTAGAGAATTTAAGTTGGTTGCTCTTCAGTGCCTGACCTTTGAACTAATTTGGTTTTGTTCTTCAGCTTACAAAGCACTTTCTTAATTAGATTAGCCTGTCATGAGCTCTCAGCAATTTCAAATGTTAGTGGCAATACAAACAAATACAATTAATTAATCCATACATCAAAAAGGAAGGGATAAATGGCACAGTTACCCTGGCAGGAAAAACTCTGCTATAACATCTGAGTCTCATTGCAACTTGTTGCAGTTCATTTATGCAACCATAGGTGACGCAAATGTGTCTTCTGGAAGGCATGTAAAACGTACTATGGCATATACTTTGAAATTTACTCTTATTTATAAAATTACAATCCAGTTGTTTATTTTGCACTTACAAGGGGTACTAATTTTCCAATTCAGAAATGTGAAAATGACCTCAGGAGAAACTTATGTCCTTATTACAAACATTTAAAGTTGGCATTAATATTTATTTCAGTAATGTTGCTTCAAAGTATGGTCTGAAGTTTTAATTTTGCATGACATTTGAGAAGCACCATAGTTTAAGTGATTTTCTATAAATACGTTAACTTTATAATATTAAAGACTTCATTCTTTGGCGAAAGTTAATAGCACTGTTACCATGGAACACTTACTTCTTTAATTTCATGTAAATTTGAATTTTATGATGTTTGTTTCTCCAAGATTATATAATCCTTTTTTTATTGAAAAGAAATACAATTATGCAAATGATGATATCCAAGGAGACAAGCAGCAATTAACTGCAAAAGACAAGCTGTTAACATAAGAGTTTACTCTCAATGAACATAACAGGACCTCCTTTAAAGTAAACCTTTATTTAAAGAAATAAATTTGACATAGTTTCTAAAAGAAAGAAATTCATTCAGACAGAAGTTCCTAGTCTTAGGAGTATGTTCAATATCATCTTTGGGTATTTTTCTTTGACTTCAAGTGCATTATTTCTGCACATGGTCGACGGAAAGAGAAAAGCTTGAGCATCAGCATGAACCCTGCTGGCTTTGCTTCTAAGAAAGCCCATGAAAGATTTGCCTTTCTATAGGAGGTTATTAATGGAACAAAATAATCATCTGTAAGCATTGAGGTATGCAGTCTGAGAGTCACCAGTCACAGCTCTGGAAAGGTAAAATAATGCTCAGAAGAACTGTACTACTAACATCCCCACAGGAGGAGTTTATTTGCATCAGCCATTTGCCATGCATTTTGCTCACTCTCCAAATGATGCCATAGTCTCCTGCGTGTTTTGGAACACACTTTGAAATGTTCACAGATGGCTTGAGAACATACTTAAGAGCTATCTCTCCTTGGATATCTTCCCTGTGCTTGATGGGAGGGTTACGCTGCTCCAGATATGGGCAGACTTGCTACTTCAGGCAGTGTATGTGCTGTTATATATTAGAATTAGTTTTGCTTTCCCAGTTTCTCATGAAGTGAATTAAGATCTGTTGAAGGAGGAAGAAATAGCAGCTGTTTTCTGAGGAGAAAAGGCTTTTTCCTTAGTAACTTTGATTTTATGATCTGTTAAGGAGCCTCAAGGCATATTATGTAAGGGGACATGAGAGTTGAAGGTGGGATTTGAGCGAGTCAGAGAGCAAGCAGTGTGTCACAGATCACAGTGCAGCACAGCTACAAGAGCAAGCCTCATGCATGAGCTACCAAAATCTTCTCTGCCACTGCATACTAGGTAAAACACGTAATACCAAACATATTTTCTTTTGCTTTTTTAGAGGTAATAGATAGATGTGAATAAAATCTGAGACTAGGACTACATCCTCCATGAAGAAAACCAGATGTACCTTCCCTCCTCCACTTTCTCTTCCAGTGAATCAGCTGAGGGAGCAGCCTGGGCAGGGATCCACCGACTTTAAGGAGGGCTGTTGCTTCAAACGCAGTTGTTACAGTTGTACACAAGCTCAGGAAAGTCTGGTAGCTGCCAAAAGTCTGACAAGTGTCAATAGATTGTATGTGCTGTAAATCAGAAGAGTTGTCAGAAAGCTTTGTAGCTACAGATAGTTGCGAATAGCACACTTGGGAAAATACTTTTTTCATTAATGCCTTTCACTCAATGAAAGGTAAAGATTAAATAAAAAACTTCCTGCACCTAAAAAAAGAAAATAGGTTTCAGAATTTGATAACGGTAAAATAAACCTGATTTTATGAGTTCTATTTGCACTTCTCAAAGCAATTTATAAGTGTGTTAAATAATCGGTGTGGTAAACGTTTAACTATCACATTTTGTAGGAAGTATCACACTTTGGAGGCCATGTATGATAACATACAGAAAGGTCAAGGTAGAACAGTTAACCAGAGAGATGGCTTTTGCCCATCTAAGTGTAGTTTGAAATTGGCTTTCTCAAAAAAGTTGGGTTTTTTTTGTGTGAACCAAGTAAACCTACAAGGCAAACTACCTGAAAAGCCAAGTTTCAGCAGGTTGGAACTTACTCTGTTTATGCTTTATTAATAAAAAAAATCAAACCCCAGGCAGAAAGTGAATGTTGATGATGATCACTTTGTAATGTCTGTACAGCAAAATGAGAAAATCAGCTGTCAAGATACAACCTAGGCTAAGGGAAGAAAAGCATCTACTTCTATTATTGCATTTGCTCAAAGTATAATGTTTCAGCTTTTTATTTATTTAAGACTAAAGGCAGAGGACTGAAACCACTTGTAATCAATAACAAACTTTGAAGAAACTGATATAATGCACAGAAGAGCAGCAAGCATTTTAAAAATAAGCAGTGCTTTTAACTGATATTCACTTATGAGGAGTCCTTTTCCATGAAGATATATTTTAAATGTTACAGCTTTTATAAAAACATAAAACATAAGCATAATTCTGATCCCTATGTTGCTGTCACTTCTCTAATTTCACTCTTTCAATTTACAGTGACACAAGTGCTCTTCATTTAATATATTCTAGATAGTACACAAAAATATAATCCCCAAACCCGTAAGTCCCTATAACTGTAGCTTGATACACTGTTGGGTTGGAGGAAAGATCTTGATAATATTAATTATAATATTTTAAAGTTTTTGAGGCCACAGTCAGTGAAATATAGCCTATAAGTTGCAGTCACAGCAATAATTAATTTATATAACTGTTAGCTAAGCTGCACTTGCTTTCTGAAATTTCTGGTCCAATATTATTTGGAAAACACTCTCTCTCACAGCTAGTTTTAATTTTTTTTCCACCCAGATTCAGAGATTGATTTGGTTTTAATTCTTCAGAAATAGTTAAGAATAAAATAGTTCAGAATAAAAGAGAAAATACAACCTGGCTATGTAGTAGGAGCTCCTGTGTTTTTTGCACATTGTACGATTGACATCACAAAATTGAACTACATTTAAGGTATTTAATTTTCTTCTGGCATTTCTGAATCTTGGATAAAATGATAATGCCATGGTCAGTGGACTTTTGAGGAGTTTTCTCTGCCCACATCTCATCTTTCATTTAGTGAAAACATCATGAAAAAGGGCTGATTTCCTTGATCCTCTGTACAAGCAAAACACTCCTCACCAGGCATCTGTGAAATTTCAATTTTTTTTTCTTTTTTTTTTCTTTAACATTTTTCAATCCAATGGGGATAAAAAGAAGTTACTGGAGATATTGCACCTCACTAGCTGACAACTGACGTACTTCTAGGAAAGCAGTAGTGGAGTTACAGTTTAACATGCTGCAGCATCTCATTGCGGTTTCTCAATCTGGTAGATTAGACATATGACAAACAGGTTTTTTTTCTTCCAGAGTTTCCAGAGTTTCAGTAGTTTCCAGAAACTCTTCCAGAGTTTCAATAGTGTATGACTAGGCTGATTGGTATGATAGAATTATCCAAATTATTTCAAAGGAAATTTGTAAAACAAGCAAACAAAGAAACAACAAAAAACTCTCAGTTAAATAGAAGGACCACTTCAACAATCAAATTAAGCAGGCTGAAAAGATTTTTCGGGAGGAACACAATTTATGAGAAAACAAAAGATGAGAAAAAGTACATATATGAAGATGCAACATTGAATATCAGTAACATTTTTTTCATTTTCAGTGCCTAGGTTTCCCTAAAATTTATGTTTCTGAACTCCAAGGACTTTATCTGTACAGAATTCTTTGAAATTTGAAGTTCATCCAAAACTTTGTATTGTTTTTGGATGTAAAATATTTGTTGGAAATACAAACTCTTGCTTCGAGATCAAGAACCATTTTTACATTTGTTTACAAAACCCGTAGGAGTTTTTTATACCAAAATCTTTCTGAAGATCTTAGTTTAAAAATAGTAAACTAGCCTTGGGTAATAAAGTGAAATAGGTGATAGTCATATGATACAGACATTAATGAACAGAGCAGAAGAGAGAGGAGATATCCAACACATAGAGATCCCTTAGGAAGAGTTAAAAAGCACAGACAACCTGCTGACCTAACACAGCAGTATCTTCTGTTCTATTTGTGCAACAGGAGATTGTGTGGGCTTAGTGGGAGAGACTGAGAAGATTGTACAGAGAGTTACTGGTGAACCTGCTTCAAAACACCTACCAATAATGAAATGTCCAAAGCTTTGCATGTTTGAGCTAAGATCTAAATCTGTCTGATTTCTCAGCTGCTCTTTCTTGAAGTAAAAAGACTTTTTTCCTTTTAAAAATACTAATGCCAAGTTTTATCCCCTAAACCCAGAAAACAGGCACCAAAACCTACAGGTGTTAAGTATATCCCTGTAGGAGAACATTTACTGTAACAAATGCTTCATGGAATGAGTCTGTATATATAAATAATAACAAAATAAAATCCCCCCCTCCTCCATCTCCTCTGTCACACATACCCCCACGCCCCCACCAACAGTGCAGTTAGAGTTAGGGTCAATGAACTACTTTTATTCTGTGCAGCAGTTCACTCAAATTTATTTGCTGCTCAAACAACTTACCCCTTTGCAAAACAATACAGAACATATATTTGTGTTTCATTAAGTGTCTTACCTAGACAGATATTTTTAATTCTTATTTTCACTTTGGAACAATATTTGATTCAAATATTATGACTATATACTTTTGGAAATGGTTCTGGGTGAGGAGTATAAGGTCCCAGACATCCACCATTCTCTCCATTTAGCTTATGTGACTCTCCTGTTGGTACAGCTGCGAATGGAGACCAGGCCCATTTGTTATGTGTGGCCAAACCCAGCTGCTGAAGATTTGAGAAATCCATCCCAGAATTTATGAGGTTGGAATTTCTCTTTCATATCCACTATTCTTAGGTGCTTATACTTAGTTGTTTATAAAACAACCCTAATAAATTCAACTAGGCAAAAACAAGCCCATGCTGAAGGCAATGGTGCAGACAAGACTCTGGAAAGCTTGAGCAAATAGCCTGAACTTAAGAATATGCGGTAGACGCGAAGTTGTATGAAGTTAGGATATAGGAAAGGGAAAGTCAAAGAGGAGTGATAAAAGAGAAAATAAATAAACCTGAATATATTTCAAAGTAAAAAAAATAAAAAGAAGTATAAAAGTAAAAGCTATTTTGTCTAAATGTCATAGAAAAATTAAGTTAAAATTATATATAAAATATGAGAAATTTAGTTTAAATTCATGTAATTTATAAATTTTTCCAGAGATACTTAGAGGCAAAATATAGCATCTATGATTTTTGCTTCAGTGTTTAAATGAGGACATAGGAACTTGTAAATTCAGTGCATTCCCAGTAATTCCTTTTAGTCTTTTGATCATAGTATAGAAATGTAGCTTGTACTGTCTTTGTAGGATCACTTGTAGATGGCTGGCTGAGTTTCAAGTCCTTTTTCTCTTGGGAAGTCAAGTCTTTTCCAGCTTCCTAGTAATTAAAAAGAAAAAAACCAGACTCCCACTGTGAAAGTATGGCATACCAGCAGAGTTTTTAGAATGCTGGAACAAAATTATTTCATAAGCTTTGGCAGGACAAAAAAAAAATCAAGTTGGTACTTTCCTTCATCATTAGATCATATTCTCTAGCTACCGATTGCATTCTGGTGTGGTTGTCACTTTATGACTCTGAGTTTGAGCCTTTACGTGAGAACGTGTATGTTTATACATTAAATTCCACCTCTTGGAGAACAGCTCACTTTCTGTCTCAGCTGCATTTTACTCGAAAAGATAAATATGAATATATTTTTCTAAGCTTCTCAGTTTTGTTGTCTAGTTTACACATTAGTTTTTTCTTCAGTCTTTAAAAATATATAAAGTAGTTATTCTGAATTCAATAACAGGGTACTTGAGTTGAGGTGTGGCCATTCAATCTTTAGTTTACATAATACAATTTTAAAAAAAGAGGCAAAAGGGCTCTCTGGACAGCAGAAAAACATTGCTAATTTTGATACTTCAGAAAATACAAGCTATGGGTTAATCCTACTGTCACAAATTACTGTAAAGAGTTGTGAGCCTGGAAAGAAAATAGATACAATCTCATATGTGACTGAATTCTCCAAAGAGAGTCTCACTGTAGTGCTATATATGTAGGACTAGTTCCAAAATATACAGGTGGTGGTGTCTTATAAATAAAGCCAGAAAGATGTGCAGCTAAGTCTCCACTGCAATGCCGATTTATACTGCTGTCTGTAATAATCACAATTCACAATTTGGACCAGAGTGGAAAAAAAGAACCTGTTTTCAAATGAAGCAATAAGAAATCCCGGAAGAATGAATATCCCATCAGGAGAGTATAATGAGATGAAGTATTCTATTTATATTCGTATTGAATTTCTGCTGTGAAAGGAATTGCTACAAGTTTATGGCATCATGTAGAACTTCATGTTTCTTTAGCTGTGAAGGTGTTCAGGTGTTTAGGAAGGCTTTTCCTCTCAGTTTGATTTGTTTCTGTAGCATTAGTTAACTTTGTCTAAAGTAGCTGTCTGTAATTTTCCAAGGAGTATGACTCACGCCTCTCATAGCTACAGAAATAATTCGGACCCCACACAATAACTTAGGAAGCATGAAATCCGTTCCAAACTGATTTGTAATGTTTTCACATCATCTGTATCCTCCTCTCTGAAACACTCTTTTCTCAGTGGCACAGTGCTCATTGTAAGTTGCTGCTTAAAAGAAAGGACTATTTCCATGGCTCAGTTTTGACTGATGAAGTCTTAAGGATATCAGGTACTGTATATACTATTTTTGAGATGTGGTCTGAAATCAAATAGTCTTGTTGTGCAATGTTTTTCTCTGAAGAGTGGCTGAGAAGCACTGTTATCATCTAGTGCAGTATGCTGGACTAGAAATGTTCTCTGAAGTAATGCACTCATTGAAAAGCAAGGTAACTTAAAAAAAAAAAAAAAGAGAAACATTTTCCTTCTCTTGAAAGCATAAGGAAACAGGCCAGAATATCATATCCAGTATGGGCAGCTACCTTACATGAAAGGTAACAACAAAGAAATAAATGGGATGAACAGAGCAAAAAGCAGTGAGTTCTAGAAGAGAAATTTATTTCATCTTCCTGACAGCAGAATTTGGACCTTAATATTTAAAACAACGCCCCTAGTTGAACTCATTTAGGAACAGAATAAAGAATAAGTGTGGTAACTGTGAAAACAATACAAATGCTGTGTAAGGTAACTCATATGGATAAACACATTCAAAGCTTATTGTTATCTTTTTTTGTTTTCATAATTATGTATGTTGTGTGTTGTTGGGAGGAGTGTGTGGGAGTGGGAGTAGGACTTCCCGGAGGAATGAGGTATTCTCAATGTGAGTATGGTCGTTCTGGTTTATTAAGCAGAGTTACACAGCTTTTATAATCTCGGTTTTAGTCACGACATAGTCACGAGCAAAGCACGCAGCGAATACATATAGCTAATTGGTTGCTGTCCATGTGTCCCGACGTATGGATGGTACGCCTACTTGCGGTTAGCGAGTCCGGCTCTTATCTTCCTTAAAGTTGCAGATGACCCTTATTCGCACGCTGGGTTGATCACATCCACAAGATCATGGCCGCGCTGGGAGAGCCAGCACTCCACAGTGTGTGACATATAAAGAATTCTAAAAACAAACAAACAAAAATGAAAAAGAAAAATAGCCATTAAGATAGGAAAAACATGTCTGTCTGGAGATGATGGAAGTGCTGCAAGTGAAGAGATTCAGTCTAAGTTGCCTAAGGTCTACCTTTCCGAGTTATATTGCCTTCATTTCCCTCTCCTCCAGAAACAGAGGCAGATACTTTCTTTTCCCTCTATACATTTATGAAGAGTCAAAATATCAAAATTTAGGAATTTCCAGATATCTTCCATTCTCTCTGTTCATTCATACCTTTTCTCATGCTAATAAGAGAGACTTCAAAGAAAGCTGAGAGCAAGTTAGATTATCTCTTCTATTTTGAACATATACAATTAATTCAGCAGTATCCAGAATGGGGAGGAGGGCTGTTTGGTTTTGAGGGTTGGTTGGTTTCATTTGCTTATGTTTTGTGGGGTTTTTTAATCACATCAGTATCAAAATGTGTGCATGTGTTTGGGGTTTTCTTCTTTTATGGTCATAAAATATTTTCCAAATGTTGAGAAACAAAGCATTTTGTTTTTGTTTTTTGTTTTTGTGTGTGTGTGTGTGTGTTGTTTCATTAAATCACTGTCAATTAGCCTTTGATAATTTGGTTGGGTTTTTTAGTGCTGCTCCCATTTTTTCATTTCAGTGGATTTCTACTGTAAGAGCATATGGACTAGAAAGGATCATTGGAAGGTCTAGACTAAAAAACCAATCAAACAAACAACCCCCAACAAAAACAAACAAAACAAAACAAAACAAACCACAACAACATTTATAAATGCAGAAACTCCTACTAAGTTACTGAAGAACTCCTTCTCCTTCTGCATGGAAACCTTCTAATGGTTTTAAGTCTAAAGTCTTCTAAGAAGACTTGCTCATTCCTGGTTTATACCTACTTGCTCTTCTTCCTCCAACATGCTAATTCTGGTATTTACGTCTCTGGTGTCTATCACCCTCCTGAACCCTGCCTTTGTGAAGCCTTTTTTTTTCTAGGATGAAGAAGCCAAGAATTTCTAATCCTCACTAATTTAGCAGACTGTGTTTGCCTGACTCCCCTGTTCCAGAACTACTTTATTTATATTTTCTTTTTTTTTTTTGGGTGGTTGGTTGTTTGTTGTTTTTTTTCAGATAGCTGTTTGAGGTGTCTATATCTTAGAATAGTATTCAAAATCCCTCAGCTGCATCCCACTGTCCTTCCTGGTTTGAGTTACAGAAATAGAACCTTGTCCTTTTCAGTTATTTATATACTCCTGAAGTTATTTTTTTTAATCCCTTAAGAGAATACCTTGAAACTTTTTCTTGATCCCTTGTATGCATTCAGCAATTTCTGGCAATTGTCTTCTGCATTTGTAGGTACAGAATGTTAAGATAGTTGCATTATTTCAAATAGACATGAAATGTTTTCTTGTAGTATGAAGAATGTGTAGCGTACATGAAGATGTCATACAAAAGGTTTTAGTAACACTCATTTAGGATGTTTTCCAGAGCTGACTCGCAGGGTCTGCTGTTCATGAGTAATGCTTCAATCTCTTCAATACACCTGCTACTGTAGCTTTGTGCTGTTCTGCATCATTGTGCATGCTTTATGGCAGTAGTCTGAGCACAAGATGATGTACTAGAAACCCCAGAGTCCTGATGCATGTCATAGATCCAGCTCTGACTGGTTTGGAAATCCATGTACTTGGAGCCTTTCTAATCAAAGACCAGCACATACATTTTTTTAAATAAGGAACAGATGTATTAGTTAATAAGCATTCTAAAGCATATGCTAGCTATCATATATGATAGCAAGAATTTAGTGTCAGAAACTGCAAGGACAAACTCAATATGATAACCACATTATGAAAGATGTACAGTGCAGTCCGTTCAATCTGTATTCAAAGAGCTAAGCCAGGAAAGGTCCAAAGATGGTTGAAGGTCAAATGAAAAGTGTGACTTCAATAAAATCAGTGTATGAAAACCAAATTCTTGCTTTCTGAATAAAACATCTGCCTTTTATTTTGTGTCTGACCATAGGACAATGCTGTCTGAAAATATTTAGTACTTTTAACAATTATGAATTCTTTTGTCCTTCCAGGACTTCAGAACTCAGTTTTCCTAGGGTACACTTTTAGACCACTAAGAGTTTTGAGGTATTACTCAGTGGCTGTGTTTAGGTTTACTTCTATCCAGTTATTTCAACTTAATTTCTTCAAACCCTAACACAAAAGGTTTGAAAGTTCGAATATGAACAGTTGCTAGCTATCGGCTTTATATGCTCTTGCATACATTCATTCTGGAGAAAGTATCAGTTAAATAAATACAGTCACTTCGTACACCAGTAAATTATCCATGTTTAAAAGTTTTGGTAAGGCCAGGTATCCTTATGCTCTCCCAGCTGCAAAAATCTTTTGCATTAAAGGTGAATGACTCAGTGTTGGTTTTGCTCAATATCTTTGTAATCATACAAGTAATCTTCCCACAAAGGTCTAAAGCTTGTTCAGAAAGTCTTATACTGACAGAAATTAAGAGTTTTTACAAGACTGTTCAATTTTACCAAAATATTTTAGATTGACTGACACCATCTGAGGAGCTTCACTGCAATGTCAAGCTACATAAACAAAGCTTTTTCTTTTGCTCATCTCTCCAGGTTTTCAATCATTAGAGTGGAAGCAGGAGGAGTATATGATGATGTTGATTAGCATATACAGGAGAAAATGAATTCATTTATTATGCAGGAGAAAGAGACTTAAAGTAGATTAATGACAGAGGAAAACTACAATCTTCATAAATGATTTGGTATTTATGGGAAATAGAAGTATTTACTCTTTTGGTTTTCTTTTTTTTCCTTTTTTTTTTCTTTTTTTTTGAGAAATAATGTTTACATCTTTCTTGAATGACATATATGAAATGGCACAATCTGATACTTCATGAGAGGAGGATGGTGAAGAGTAACAAAGCAATAGAAATAAAAGAAAATAAGAGAAAGATGTGGATTTTCTTTCCTACCTGACAACTTCTCTTTTACTGTCATGCTACATTTGTCTTCCAATAAAATAAGCTACTTATATTCACAACGGCTGCTATTTTACAGTGTTAGCAAAAGGAGAATTTGAAGTTTTACATCCCTCAGCGAGAGAGAGAACAACACAGAGGGAGAGAGGTAGACATCTACTTTCTCTAAAGAGACAGTTTATTTTTGGTCTTATAATGACAAACTCACATTCATCTTTCTGACCC
Organism: Mesitornis unicolor; assembly: GCF_000695765.1. NCBI lineage: Eukaryota > Metazoa > Chordata > Aves > Mesitornithiformes > Mesitornithidae > Mesitornis > Mesitornis unicolor. The sequence goes on from NW_010173856.1 coordinate 16,658, forward strand.
TTTGTCTCCCTCTGTCTGTCCCTCCTTCTGTCTGTTTATTTCTCCCTCTTCCCCCCTCTTTTCTTTAAAGCTTTTGACATCTAATCCGATTACTTTGCAGTTTGTCTGCAGTAGAGAATGCTTGAAAGTGTTGGATTGCATATTCTCCTTTTGTGGTCTGCCTAAAGAGTATCTGCGCTCTCCCTCTTGGGGAGAGTTTTGTGTCAGACACCCACAATGAATAGCAAAAGTCTGTCTTTGACAGGAATACATATACTGACCTTCAATTAAGCTGCAGTTTAAGACAATACTGGAAAATCAATAGCTCATTTTCTGTCTTTTGTGCTCAGATTTTGATGTTTACTAAGATAAAGGATGACAACACTAAAGGCAAGAATCTTTACGGAACATCCATTGATGTTGCCACGGGCTCAAGGGCCAGGTATGGCCTAATCTTTGTAAAGCTTCCAAACACCAATATGTCAATAGATATCAACTGTGACTTTATACAACATCCACTATATCTGAATTTTCATCCAGTAGCATTTCATGTTCTCCTCTAGTCTTCTGACCCAGAGATTCCCAGGAAGGGTTACGAAGGGTTCATTGAAGGTTATGGTTACTGTGAGGAAAATCTATTGCATGAAGGCTTAAGCTGTTTATATCTGATTTTTAAGTTCAAGCCCTAAATTACAGGTTCTTATGCCTACAAGTTTGCAAGTTCGGTTTTCCTTTTTTTTTTTCTTTTTATGTGTGTGAAAAGGGCAAGTTTTGTTTACCTATTACTATAATAATTGTACACATAACAGCAATGGATTAATTAACCTGTGAGACCAAAGTCAAAGGCAGGACTTTTCTTACAATGACAAAAGAGAAATAATCACCAAAAAATAGATAATTTTATATAAAATAAGAGTAAATGTATCTTAATGGGCTTTTTTTCTTTTTCAGTTTGATAAATTTTGAAATAACAAAACCTTACTTTTAATACAAAGATTTTTTTCAAAGGAAAAATATGGAAGGTTTTTATATTTACAAGAAATACTATTTAAATATTATGAGCATCTCTTAAAAATGCATGTAACAGTGAAAGGGAAGGACGTGACCCCAGTGTGAGCATATTCTGTCCTGGAACTTCTCCCTATGCCATGTCAGGAGAGCTCACAGGGTGAGACTGCCTGCCAAGGAGAGACGCAGTGGGGGAGATCCAAGGAGGAAAAAGATGGAAATTAGAGGGATGGAATAGGAATGGAGAAAGGCTAATTATCTGACTCCCTGCACCTCCCTTTCCTTATCTACTGCTGTAATGACAAACTGTTTGACCTTAATGTAGCTGGAAGTTATTATAAGTAATACACTGGATTTATCATGGATGCATTCATGTGGGCAAAGAAATAGATTAGGCAAGTCAGATTTCAATCATAAGAAATCGAGTATTTGCAAAGTATCAAAACGAAAATTGTTCCTTGTCCTAAATATATTTAAATTTTGACCTGAATGGTACTGGCATCAATTCTTATTAAATCTTTACAAACTGATAACTCTTAATAAATTGCACTTCAATACAAAAATCAGATGTAAAATTTGAACTTAGGAGATAGTTCGATATGTTATCCCATGTTGTATTGTCTTTGGCTCTGCCCTGATGTCTGTGTTAGGCCTGCAAATTAAACATTTGCAAGTATTCCATGTTGACCTGGCCGAATGGAGTGGTATTTACTAGCTCTGACTGACAGCCTTCAGTCCTTCACTAAAGATCTGGTAATTGTGGCATGAGACCCTGAAGCAGAGAAGTGTAAAGGTCAGAAAAATTATAAAGTCCCTTATAATCTCCTGGAGGGAGGATTATCAAGAGACTGTCTGCCTGTTAAGTAAAAGTACAGAGAGAAGCGGAATAGTCATGTGTGAAGCAAGTGAATGTAGCCATGTTCGTGTAAATGGATAAGAAATCTTCTCCTTATTTTGTGTTTTGTGCTGGTTCCCAGATCACCTTTTATTTTCTTTTACATTCTTGCAGGTTAGCATCTCTCCTTTCTTCAAGTCTATTTTTTCTGAACCCTGCACACCACATTCTAAAAAGAATTAAAAAGGATACAATTGTCCTCAGGCGAGGTTTCTGCCAACCCAGTAATCCTACTGACATGCTGCTTTCTGAGGCACTTGCTCTGTGCGAGTGCAAGGTTTTACAGAGGCAGCATAGCACAGGAGTGCTGGAGGCATTCTTCTAACAAGCTGTCCAGCTTACTTTCAGAATCTCTATTTTATATGCCTCCTTGATTCAGAAAAAGACAAGTACTGGGATCTCCATACCACTTCTTTGCATGCAGATTTTAAAGAGAGAAGAGCCTAGTTCTCTCCTGTAATTTTTCAGTCTTTCTTTTTCAGTAGTAAAAGTAATAGCAATATGCCCTCACAAGTAAGCAATGAGTGTTCATATCTTTATTATTTGACATAATGATTCCATTCCAAACAATGCACCCAAGTTAATTTCTTACATGACTATTTTATTATCTTGTTAAAAACTGAAAATAAACTCAGCTTTCCCATTGATCACAGAAAAGCAAGGAAGCAGAACTTAGTACGTTGTTTTCCTCCTTCCTCCCAAATCCTGTGGTGATAAGTAAAGTAGAAACCTGGCTAAAACTTCATTTTGAGACCTCTATTTTTTTTTATTTTTACTTTGCATGTTTCCTTACAATGTCCACAGCTGGTAAAAAACAAATATATTTCTGAGGTGGAAATGAAAGCTGTTTCCAAGGCAGTTCAGCAACTGCCACTCAGAAAATCACAGTAAAGTCCTGTAACAGCAGCTATTGAGACTCTATTCCTTCCTCAGCTCGATGTGATTTTACGATAGTTCTTCAAAACGTGGTTGCAGCATTATACGGTGAATTTTGTATGAAACTATCATTACTTCCCTTAGAAGATGATTGCATAGATTAATGTTTTAATTCATCTTTTATATTGGAAGTAGATGAGCAACAAAACTGAAATGTATACTTGGAAATGGAGAAAAATGTGTATGAATTTGAATTTTCTTACTGAGAAATTTAATGGACCAGAGAAGCAATGATTCACTCAATAAATCGAATAAAGCTGTATTTTCCATAGCTATCACCTGTTATTTCACTTTCCTGGAGGGGAAAAATGAATCTGTTCTTAAGGGGGCTGATATCGAAGGAAAGGAAGGGTAAAGTGCATGCAAAGCTGGCATTGGTACTGACACTGGATTTATATTGTTCCCCTGCAAAAAGTAAACAGAAAAAACCCCTGTCCAATAGACTTCTACAGCTATGATTCTCCATGAAAACTGTATCTACTAAAATTATAATTGAAGTTCAGTGGAGCTAAGTAGTTAATATGTTCACTATAAAAAATTAAGTCTCTTTTTCTGGTGGTTGTTTATGAGCAGATTTTTTAAAACAACAAATGTTAACAGTTTTTGAAGTAATTTTGAACTCCAGAGACCACAAGTAGTTCAGTAGGTATTGACTGCTGGAGGTTGAGATTTTGTGGTAAATCAGGTAAGTCCCGGAGCAGTAAGCCCTTCCAGCTCAAATACTTTTGTGTGTGGATTTTACTTTCCTTTTGCAAATAGTGATGCATAATACTTTGAAATTAACTTTACACTAATGTGCTTGCCAATAAGTTAGTCACTCCAATGTTCATGAAAATCAAACACCCCAAAGGATGTGAGCATGGCCTAGGAGAACTGATTTAATAAAATCAGCTGAATATTCAGATACACTGTTTTCCTCAAGAAAATTGTAATTCTATGGGCAAAACCTTAATACTGACGGTTCTGGTAAGTATCTCTGTAACTTTAAAGTGATGTCTTTAGCTGGAGGGCCTCATGCATTCAATCATAGCCAGCTTATTGGGAGATTTTTTTAATTTTTTTTTTAAAAGGTGTTGGAGAATGTCTTAGTTTACATGAAATAAAAATATCTTAGATGCTTGGAGCCTCAGTGAATGCACTTGCACTCCCTTCTGTGTGATTCCAAAGCCTTTGGAGTCTGTCAAATAGAGCTTTCTCTGTTGTTTAAGTAGCAGTGGTACAATTGCATATCTACTTTCCAGCACAGGCTCTGCACTGGGTGAGGCAGTGAGAGTTTTCACTTGGCTCTGATTGTATCCACTTGGAAACCTTACTTTGGCATGGTAACCACTTGTGAAGTCCTGTTATCACGAAGAACGTTTATCGTGAGGAACCAAATGGCTGCCTTAGCTAAATTTGTGATAATGTGTTCATGTGCTCATGCCTTGACTCCCGCTGTGTTTTGGAATCTATGCATCTCATACATCTTTCAGCTGTAAGACTTCCCAGAAAAGTCTCACTAAAGTCCTTCTCCCTAAGGGATGAAAAGAATTCACCACTGAAGAATACATATTTTACTCTCAGATTCTTCTGATGTTTCTATAGGTAAAGCATCTAAAAAAGAAAAGTTGAGAATTCAATTTTTGAAAGTTTTCCTTAAAAATGATGAGTTTTGTGACAGTGAAATCTCAGTTAGCCCTGTGAATGGGATTCAAAGTACCACTCCTTGACCAGCTCCATGATTCCAGACCTAATGTAATTTTCAGATATCAGTTTATGAAGTCAAATAAAACATAAAGGTTATATTTTAATGACATGCATTACAATTTGACAGCTCATCTGACAGATCCCAATAGAGTTTTTAGTAAATAGGATCTCTTGGTATGTTCAAATTACAGCTTGCAATGACAAAACCATGGGATTTGCCAGGACTACTATTGGTGTTAAAAAGTAATCCCTAGTTATGAAATGGCAGGACATAGAGAGTTATTACTTATTTCAAAACTGTGCAGAAGTTTGGGGTTTTTTTTAATAGATGTCCAACATTTACAAAACAGCTTATTTGGAAATCCAAAAGTGAAGAAAGAATCCATATACTTGCTATGTATTTGATCTTTAAATATAAACATAGCTTTGCGTTGTGGTTTAACAGGATTTAGAAGTACAGCTTGAAGGTACAATTCAAATCCCTATATAATTAGTAAATTTAAATTTAGATAAACATGCATTAAAATTTGGAAGTATCATCTATTTTAGGTCCAGATATTATATTACTCCATCTCCACTGAAAGTAACCATAAGAGCTCTAAATTACACTGGTATAATATTTCACTGGAGTCTACTTCCTCATCCTAACATCTGGAAACTCCTTCCAAATCATTGTCATGTTTGTTACACAGAGCTGAAAGGAATGGCAAAAATCTGGAAGGGTTTGTTTATACCCATTTCCTCTATCACCTTCTATTTTGCCCAGACAGTTGTGTGGGAATGTGAATAAGGACGTGGCCCCTCTATGCTGAACTTGGTAATTATTTTTTAAGGCTTATGTGAGCTTTTAAATAGAAAGCTTATAGAGAGCTTCTGTTGTTCAGCCCATGTGCAACTACTTTTTAACATTGCTCTGAAATAGCATTTGCACAGGAACAATGAAAACAGGGTTAAAATGAATTCAAAGACATTGTGGATACAATTTGTTTGAAAAACTTTCTAAGTGGTACTCAAGATCAAGTCTTTTCATAGGAAAACTGTTCTTCAATGTTTGTCATGAAATCTCACGCTTAACATTTTCTGGAGTGACCAACCAATTTGTTCTGGTGCAGAAGGTTTTATCCATTACTTTAATTCATGTGTTGCCATCTAAACTGTGACCAAATTAATGCTGATGTTCTCTGATCTCTTCAATTGTAATGCCAATTATATGCTGCTCCCATTAGAATGCAGCTGGCTTCCACATCTGGAGCAGTGAGGCTATAAACAACTTGGGATAAACTAGGCAGGGCCACCATCAAAATACACTTTAACGGTTTACCCTGGACCACACATTCTCTTTTTGAATTCTAAAATAAGATATAGTATTAATTAAGTGATTTTGTCAAAGAAACTTCTAAACTCTAGATGGCAGATTAGTCTGGTATTGAGAGCTGTTGGGTTTACACTTTGTCTTTCGGTGTCTGATGTAATAAGGTCACACATGCTAAGAAATTAACTACCTTTTTAAACAGCAGTTGTGGCCTCATGGATTACAATTCATAATCGTACATCTGTCTGGACTAGATGATCACTATAGGTCCCTTCCAACCGAAATATTCCAATACATCCCATTCCATCCCGTCCCATTCCATTCCATATGAATAGAATACTGTAGATGGCTGACTTGAATCATGAGAACACAGTCTTGCCACAAGTAATCTCTTCAAAAAAAGAACTAAAAAATCTAGTGACTGCAAATGTGGTATTTGCAATTTAGCGCATTAATTGAGAAAATGGTATTGAAGATGTATCTCATAATAAATGCCAAATGTATGGGCCATCTTTGAACAAGCACTGATGTCTCTTTTATTTCACTTCATACCAGGTCATCCATTTAGATTTGATGGTTTTGTTCTAAGACATGTTAGCCAATATTGTAACTGTTGCTATACTCTTTTTTAAGCTATAGGCATGTGCTTCTGAGAATCCTGCCAAAGCACATTATGAATTAAATTCAGATTGTGTGGGCTTTATGATTTTTTTCTTTTAACGTCAGCTGTTGAAGTGCTAATAAGGCATGACAAATGATGGATTCTATGGTGGCTCATATACCTTCATGGCTAGAAATATTTTTACTGTTGTGCTATTAACACGTATCATCAGAGACAGATGAAATAAGAGTAAGTACAATCTGTTTGTCAGAGTCCAGATATGAAGGCAGAAACAGTTATGATTATGGAAAGGCCTCTGTTTGAAGGGAAATTTCAAAGAATAGGCTATAACAAATACAAGCATAGGCTTAAGAAGGAGAAGAAACATCACAGATGAGCTGATTTTTTCTGGGTTTTAATCTGAATGTATGTTTATGAATCAGTGGACTTTTACTCTTTAATTCCTACTTATGTGGTTGAAACTATCCTCAATTCTCTTAGAAGAGCTAAGCATTAGAAATCAGCCATGCACAAAAAGATACAAAGGAACAAAACTACTGCTAGAAGTAAAGTATTCATCAGCTGTCCTGTAAGATGCTTTTGTACATTTTATGTAATGTTTAAATAGTAAGTTTAGACTGTTTTTCACTGACTGTGCTGTAGGAAAAAGGAGTGCCATAATCCTATACAGCAGATAGAGAAGTATTGAAGCAATTGTGAGCACTAATCTGCTTTCAGTGCTTGAATATTGAGAGAATGACGGTTAAATGTAGTGAAGAAAGCCCTTCATACCTGTAAGAAAATGAAAGTATCATGGTATGAATTTTCATTGCATGCTGCATTTACCAGGTGTTTTCCATTGTTTTAACTATAAAGTGACCTTGATTTCCTAGATTTAAAATTTTGGTAGTTCATTTTCTTGAATTTTGATGATCACAGCAAACAGTACTTACACATTGAGTCCTACTGACATGCAAGCATGCGGCCACCTGATCCAGAACACAAAACCACAGAAGTTCCACACAGAAAAAAAAATTGAATCTGAATGACATTCTCATGTATAAAAGACATAAGGACACTCCATACTGAGTTAAAGGCAAATGAGATAATTAGAGTTCTGTTCTCTATAAATAGCTGTAAAGAGACTGACTGTATCTAGCAAATGTAACATTTCAATGCAGTTATATTTCACAGCTAGTTACAAAATTCCCTTATGCAAAATACAAATTAATAAATGGGCCTAAATATCACAGTACACATCTCAGCAGAATTGTTCGTATACCCTTTGAGTATATTTTATTTAGTGATAAAAAGACAATCTTCAAATTTCAGTCTCTACAGTCAATACATTTAGCATAATTCTGCGAGAGCTTTCTTGTGGTTTTGGTTACTATTACTGATTATAACTTTGCTCTGTATTGTAAAAGTTTTCTAATTTTAAATGTCAGAAATGAGGAAAAATTGTAAGACTGATAATAAGAGACTTCCTGTCACTGTTAGGAACATCAATATGATTTTACTGATATGGTGACCAGGAAAACAGGGATCCTCATGTTGATAAAGTTGTTGCAATGAAGTTGAGGATGCTTTTATACAGAGACAGATCTTTTTTAGTATTGCTGATAGTTGTTGCAATATGCGTCCTTTAATAGCCCTCGTGTCAGGCTTTGTTGGTTTACTGTGGCATATGTAAGAGCAGGGTAGGATGTCATATTCCAGAACTGTTGCTTATAATGTAGCTTAAATTCAGGTGTTCTGCTGATTGTGTTCTCTTTGTAAGCACAGGTCCTTAGTACATGTCTGAAGTAAAATGATCTAAAATTAATGAGCAAGTGCATTTCCACTAATGTCCAATTACTTCATTCACTATTCACAGAAAATCACTTAGAAATTTCCAAACAAGGAGAAACAGATTTGTACACAATCCTTTCTTGAGCAGAATTTTTGCCAGATAGAAAGCATATCTGGTCAATTCCTCACATGTGAGAAACATTTCCGACAAGTAGAGCAGTGTCTTAAAAACCATACTTGTTGCTTTACAATCAACAGTTTCATTTTTCTTTATTGAAAACTATTCTGATTTCTTTGTTTTATTTTCTTCTTTTTAACTGCCCTCATATACTATTAGATATTTTAGTGCTTGGATGTTGGGTTACTTTGCTAATGTCTTTGGATAAACTCTCACTCCAGATCCATGAACTGCATCTTTTGAGAAATATAGGCATGTTCTACCAGTGTTATGTATGTATGTATTAGGTTAGTGGTTATCCTTTTAGCCTTTGATTTTAATTTTCCCTGGAACATAGTTGGTGTGCTTTCTGAGTATAAGCTCACCATATTGAGCTTATCCTCCCCATTTGAGTTCCTTTCACTTGCCTTTCTGAAAAGAGAATTAAAATAATTTATCATAAATTCAGCCTGTAAGATATGGTTTAACAGTTGGTTAATGACAGCAGTATTGTTTAATACAAGAAGTAGCTGTAAGCATATCTTCAATCAGAAAACAAGCTGCCATTGAATAGTAACTGAGTCGCATTTTTATGAACAGTACATCTGTATGGGTATGTTGGATATGTACATATGCATCTCATTTTTTAACTGTGTGACTAATGAATTAACCTCCAACCATTCTGAACAAGCAAACAAACAAAAAAATCCAAACAAAGAAAAGCTCTACAAAAGTAGTGGAAAGCAGTTATCCAGATGCATGATGTGCATGAGATGATTATAGTTTCTGATTTTTAATCTCCAGAAAATTTTGTACTTTAGGAGAAGAATACAGTGTAATTTCTATATTTATGTCACTACTGTATGTTGTCTTACCTTATTTTCCTTAAATATACAATAATTATTTATTTGGTGTGTTTGGAAATCAATTATATGCCTCCAGAAGACAAAGCTGCCTGCAGAGACACCTTATCTGCTGATACAAAGTAACTATCACACATTTATCCAAGAACAGCATATAATGGGAAACATATAGCCATGATATTTGAATGATTAGAAAACTTTCTACAGTTTAAACAGCAATTATTTTTGTATTCTCAGAAGAGGTAAATCACTGTTAATTATAAACTATATTTGTTTCATTTAAGATAAGCTACTTTCAATCTGAGAGTCATATCTTTTTCAGAAAAGAAATTTTACCACTTTCTTTAAAAATCATTATCATATTTTAAACAATTATTTCCTTAGAACTGCTCAGACTCAGTGGATTATTCTTGTTGCTAGGATAACCTTTAAGCCACAGTTTCCAAATTCATTGGATTATAGCCCAGTGTCTACCATCAACACTTCTCAGACTATCCTGGATCCCTATCATAAAACTTTCAATTGTAAATGTTACAACAGGGATAGGATTTGCAGGGCTCCTGTGGAATACTTGGTAAAGTATTGAAAACATAATTTGGTAACTACAGCCCTAAACTAAGAATCTTACAAATAAGAAGCTATTTGACTAACAATGGGTTTACTTGTAGCTTTGGGGCATTTCTGAAGTGATATGCTAAACTGGCACTCTGAAGCAATTAAATTCACTTCTAAAATAATTGAGACTTACTCTCCAGCTGTCACAGCATAACCAGTAGGAAATAACTATCATGGGAAAACTAAACTCTTACCTCTCCTGGGCTTTTCTTCAATTATATTTTTGAATGTCACAAGAAAGACACTTACTGAAATTTATGAATTTTTATTCAAATTTATAATTTCAGGTTTTTTAATAGCACTTTGAAAAAAGTACAATTTATTTGTGAATTGGCTTCCCTGTCCCATTATAAATTGTGTACCTCATCTATTTTTTGTATGTATGTGAATGTGTGAAGTTGCAGTGTGACAGACAATGTTTGGTTAAGTTCTATGTTCTAAATTTGCATCTTACTTTTTTAAAAAACAAGTGATCAGGCAAGGTGACACTGTCTGTAGAGAGGCGAGACAGTGCCTTTCCTGGGCAAGCACTGTGCATTGTCTGCGGGGATTATGCCAGGGAGAAGAGTCACACAGGGTCATAACAGCAAGCTGGGCTACAAAGGATCTGTAGACTAAGCAGCTAAGCAGTGCAGGGAACAGATTTCGTGACCTTGGCAGCCTTTTAAATAACCTTCCTTGACCAGCAGGGATTATTAAGATTTTGCCACTATTCAGAAAGGTGCATAATGGGCTGAATCCCACCTGGAAACAGGGATATATCTGGGTACTTGTTTTTAAGTTCTTTTATATTTGTACCTGGGTTTACTTAGCTAATTTGAATTTTCTCTATAAAAAGAAATATTCTAATTTATTTTCTGATCAAGCCTAACTTTTGAGTTAAATGTCTTTTGATCTTCTTAAGAAGATAAATTCAAAACTGCCCTAGAGGACTGAACACTTTTGAGAAGCATTTCTTTCTGTAATAGAAAACAACACGTTCCTACAGTGTTGTTAGGAAATAATCTTTTATATAATAAATCTTTAATAATCATTCAATAAGTTGTGCTCTTGGGCTATTGATATGCCAATAACTGTACCCGTATTCTGGAAAAAAATTTGGAAATCTTTTCTTCTTTTCAAGACATGTAACAATTTGAAGCTTATTAAGTTTGTAATAAGCCACAGCTATTTCAGCCTTTTTTTCTTACAATAATGGTTTTCAAAGACCAATAACTTACTGTTATATCTGTTTCCCACCAATAAAACTTGGCATGTTTGTTTCAGCAGTACTGAAATGCAAGCACAATTCTACTATCACACTTTCCAGTATATATTGCATATATGTTCAGTATCCTGTAGGGTCTTTGGTTGAGTTAATTATTATTGCATCAGGCTTTCAAGAGACTTGATACCAGATAGTCTCCTGCCCATGCACCTTCCAGCAATACATAAAGTATTTATTAGAAGACAGCTGAAGAGAGAAGATCATGTTCTTTTTCCAGCAGTCTAATGTAGAACTTAATGTGTTATCTGTGGATATCAGTACAATTTGTGCGTAACAATATAGTGTACTCTTGCAGAAACTCCTTAAAAGATGATGTTTTCTTTGAAAAAAAACTCTATTCTGTGTGTTCATGTGCCCTCACATTCAAGTCTGTTATTTAGCAATTGGAATTAATGGATTTAACAGAGTCTAAGTGAAGTACTAATTGTTGAAATATCTCGTATGTAAAATGAGAGCTGGTGTTCTTCCAGAAGTTTTTTGAATGCTTAGACTTGGAAATTAGATAATTAAATTTTACAAATTGCTTAGATGGAGTTAGAAGAAGAAAGTATGTCTTATTTAAGTAGGTTCTAGCTACATTTTCAGAAACCTAGATTCTGTTTCAGAAAGTCACTTTACCAGCCTATTTCTGATTTTTTTTTTTAACTTTTATTTGAAAAATAGGGACAGCAGAAATATTCTCCTTTGGTCTTTTCTAAGATTAAAAATCTTCAAGTAGAAATCACTCTTAAAATAAGTTCAGTATTTTTATGTATTCTATGGACACTTATTTTCAGAAGGAAAGCACTCTCAGCAAAAAGAAGAAAACTCAGAAAAGCATGTTTTGTATCATCCATGTTTTTTTGTACTCAGATTGGCATTATGGAATTCCTCAAACAGTTGCTTATACTGAATATATGGTCCTAGGGTTACTATCTGAATATCTCTGAACTCAGAGATAAGAAGAAATATGATTTCTGTCTCTACAGAAAAAAGAAAATTCACACTTTTAAAATACATTGAATGTAGTTACTTCTCTTAATAAATGCATTCAGAGAGCAGTTATCGATCATCAAGGCATCCAGTATCAATTTAGAATGAAGTTTTAGAAGTAAAGAAAAGAAATATAGTTTCAGGTAAAGGAGAATTTCCTTTGAAAGTAATTGATTGGAGTGTCTTTGCAGATCTTCAAGCAGAGCAACAAGACTATTACCCAGTTAGAAACTCCTCTTAGCTCAGAAGCAAAAAATCATTAACCATAACTTTTCTTCTAATTTACTCATTTTTAATTTAGCATTATATTTGACTTCAATTCATGCTCAGTAACTTCCATTCTGTTGCAGTATCCTGTCACTGACTCAAAGCTAGTTTCTCCTGATCCTTAAAAAACATTTTTTAAGCCCAATGTGATAGCAGCAGAAAACGAAGCTAAATTGCTGTAATTACCATTATTGCAAGTAAAACTTCCAGTCTGAAAAGCTGTGCTGTAGGAAAGGACTCAGGTTAAGAGTACATTTACTCAGTACATTTAAACAGAACAATCCTGTTGACTATACTCTGTCATTCCTGGTGAAATTCCTAAAGATCTCCACTGATGGATACCCTACAGTTGCTCTGGTTTTCTATAGTCTAGGACATAGTCATTACTACGAGAAAAGTTACCCCTTCCCTCCAAGGTCTAACCCTAATTTTTCTCACTGTAATTTAAACCTGTAAACATGAAAAGCAGATTATTTTCTTCCTCTTTTCAAAGACCTCTTAAATTCATAAAGAACTGTCTTTAATTTCAGCTAAATAGCACCTAGCTCTCTGCCTTTTCTAGCACATGTTTCTCTTGACCTCTCATCTGTCTCATTGCTTTCCTCCATGTATCCCTTGGAACACAGTGTCTGAAGCTCCTATTTCAACAGAAATTCTATCTGTGCTGTGTAAATAAGGATTACTTCATATATCTTGCAAGTATTAACTCCTGTTTGTAGATCCCAGTATGATATTTGCCTTCAGCAATGTTATGACATTGACTCATACTTTGGTCACAATCTAAAACAATGCCCAGATTTTGTTCTGAACAACTTCTGTCTAATCTTTGGTTCTTTGTCGTGTGTTTGCAAAACTGATTAGCTCTACTTCAGCAGCTCCTTCATACACTGAAATTTTCTTTCAGAAATGTGTGTATAGGTGCATGTAAGATTACAAAACTATGTAAGTGGCATTAATGCATATTAGTCAGTAGTAGGTCTTGATTAAAACTAGGCACAATGCTAAAAAAAAGATGTGGGGAGTTGTTGAGTTTCAGTGTCATGCCTTAGTCCAGCAAAATGTTTAATATGCTGTTAGCAGTAAGACAGTGAAGTTGCATTGTCAGGCTGTATTAAGTAATTAAGGACAGAAGCAGACCCAAGGCTCCTGCATAAGAATCTGAGTTTTGTTCTCAAAATCCATGCAAGAAATTTGTTGGGTTGTCTGTCTTTCACTAACAAGCTGAAATCTTTGTCTGGGACTAAACATATTGACTTATGCAGCTATTCACTATGTAAATTGGGGTAAGTTGCTACGGTAACCTGCTGCATAAAATAGCTATCCTTGCAAGCTGAACAGGCCCATCTGATGTTGAACTGCATGGTGTTTGGGATCTGCTTTGATCCCAAGAAGCCAGTGTTAGATACGTGGTGAAGAAAACAATACTGCACAACTGTCCTGTTCTCTGTGTAATCAGTGAGCATTTTTTTGTGTGCTATGAAAACAGCAACCTGGTCTTCTACATGAAAAACACCAGCCGCATATTTGTTTTCTAAGGATCTTTTTCTCTTACATTGAAATTAAGACCAATGGTAATTTGTGACAATTAACTGTCATTTACAGTATTATGTAATGAGAGGCCTCATCACAGTTTTTTTCTTGTGAAGAATTATTTTGTGATTACATTAATGTCTCCATTATTGTCCTTTCATGTTTGTCCAAAACTTAGTCTACCAGTCTTCTTTTTTTTAATTTGCCTTAGTATTTCACTGCAACAACAGAAGTCAGTTTTATTTAATTTCACTAGAAAATGCATTTTTTACATATTTGAGACAGAGTGAGCAGACTGCATTAGTAATCAAATATCATATGAAAAGCTCTGGAACGGTTAAAAATGAAGCAATTCTGTTAAAGCACAAATGCTACATCATTCACACCTCACTCTTTAAGAGGAGCAGTGTTTATATATAGGCTTAAGGCTTAGAGCTAGAGTGGTATAAAATATAAAAAAGCAAGCAACCAAACCACCTGATGAGTTGGCACAGGGATTTACCTTCATGATACTAATTTTTCTTTCTGGTCTGTAAGCTTATATTCTTTACTGTAGAGACAGAGCGTTCTTCTGTTTTTCATTGAATTTGCAGTACCACCTGGGAAATGTTTCATTTTCAACCAGACTGCTAAGTTTTCTTGTTAACTTATATATAGACAAACCTGATCTCATTTAGAGTCCTCCCAACAATCATATGCCTTTTCTGAAGTGTGCCCATCTCTTTAAAGTCTCACTGGACAGCACCTCAGTAAGCTTGAAGTTATTTCAACAATCCCTTTAATCTTATTGGCAATACAGGCTTAGAAGGGCCTTCCTCTGCTGAGGCTGGTTCTTTGAATTGATCAAGCTTAATTTTAAAAAGAATGTATTCTTTGCTTTGTTGTATTTCCCTCCTCTCACACTCCCCTTACCCCATGAGAAGGCTGCTTCAGAATCTCACCTTTCTGGGAGTTACAATCCACTTTCTTGTTTGCATCCTAAATTTCTTCTTTGCTTTAATGCTGATGTGACAACACTATTAAGAGCTTTAACAGCTTCCCCTCCCCCCCCCACCCCAGTGGTTGCTATCCGTAATATAGTTGTAAATAACAGTTGCTTAGTCAATAAATAAACTTTATTGTATATTTAAAGTGATGCTTAAAGTAATTCTGAAACCCAGAATGCCAACAAATTTTAGCTTGACTTCCCAGCAACGATTTAGCTTGAGTCCTGTAGCTCTAGTGAAAGTAAAAATGTGCTTGGAGACTTATGTGCAGACCCATTCCCTTAAGACAGTAGAAGCTAAATTGCTTATTAGAAGTCCTGAAAATAACACCACTATTTCTTCTTCTTTCCATTCCTATTTCTCTATCCCAGGTCTATTAGAAATTATCCAAGACTCCAAAGAGTCAAGACAGAGGACTAAAATGTGTAATATGAGAAACAACACAAAAAGATGCCTATGAAAAACTGTGATTCCTATGATTTGAATAAGGTAAGGGTGACCATCAGGGCTGATTGTAGGTCTCGGTATTGATACTTAACTATGCTTTTCTTATTATGTGTGTATAATTATCTTTCAAAAACAAAGCTGTCTTACTGGACAAAAGTTAAGAACCTGGTATATATTATTCTAAGTATTCTAAATACAGTAATTTTGAGAGAAAACTCAAAGCACGTGACAGAAAGTCATGGATCAATTTACACTTCACCAGCTTTGGTGGCAACAGATGGGGTACTTCTATCTCAACAGGGGAAAGGGATCCCGGGGCAAGAGGTAGCAGGGCTCATAGACAGAGCTTTAAACTAGATTTGAAGGGAGGACGGGGAAAGATGTAACACAACTCACTAGAGATGAGTCTGTGAGTGAAGCACCGTCATTTGTGGGGTGGTGCGCTAGTGAGACTGCTGTTCTAGTGGAGGTAGGGGATGGAGTTCCATATAGCAACCAAGATGCAAGGGTCACTGACAGGTTAGTAACCATGGAATACCCTGAAAATGGCCTGGAAAAAATTAGGACTTCTCTCTGTGAAAAGGTGGCAGGGCTTTTAGCCCAACTGAAGTGTGTCTACACCAATGCACACAGCATAGGCAATCAGCAGGAGGAACTGGAAGCCATTCTGCATTGGGATAACTACGATATGGTTGTTATCACAGAAACATGGTGGAATGAATCACACAACTGGAGTGGTGCCATGGATGGGTATAAGCTCTTCAGAAGGGATAGGCAAGGAAGGAAAGGTGGTGGGGTGGCCATGTATGTTAGGGAATGCTACGACTGCCTAGAGATTAGCGACAGCGACAACAGGGTCGAGTGCCTATGGGTGAGAATCAAGGGGAAGGCCAACAAGTCAGATATCATGGTGGGAGTTTGTTATAGACCACCTAACCAGGATGAAGAGATAGATAAAATGTTCCATAGGCAGCTGGGAGAAGCCTCTCTTTTGTTTCCACTTGTACTCATGGGGGACTTCAACTTCCTGGATTTATGCTGGAAATGTAACACAGCAGAGAGGGAACAGTCCCAGAGGTTCCTGGAGTGTGTGGAAGATAACTTCCTGACACAGCTGGTGAAGGAGACAACAAGGGAAGGTGCCCTGCTGGCCCTGCTGTTTGCAAAGAGAGAAGGTCTTGTTGGGGATGTGATGGTTGGAGGCTGTCTTGGGCATAGGGATCATGAAATGATAAGAGTTTTCTGTCCTTGGAGAAGCAAGGAGGGTGACTAGCAGAACTGCCACGTTGGACTTCTGGCGGGGAGACTTTGGCCTGTTTAGGGACTTGGTTGGCAGAATCCCCTGGGAGGCAGTTCTGAAAGGCAAAGGAGTCCAGGAAGGCTGGACACTCTTCAAGAAGGAACTCTTAAAGGAGCAGGAACAGGCCGTCCCCCTGTGTGCCGGCAGGGAAGAAGACCTGCCTGGCTGAACAGGGAGCTCTGGCTGGAGCTCAGGAAAAAAAAGAGAGTTTATGATCTTTGGAAGAAAGGGCAGGCATCACAGGTGGAGTACAGGGCTACCGTGAGGCTGTGCAGGGAGAAAATCAGAAGGGCCAAAGCGCAGCTGGAACTTAATCTAGCTAGTGCTGTTAAAGACAATAAAAAGAGTTTCTATAAATACATTAGCAACAAAAGGAGGACTAAGGAGAGTCTCTATCCTTTAGTAGATGCAGGGGCAAGCATAGTGACCGGGGATGAGGAAAAGGCTGAGGTACCTAAAGCCTTCTTTGCCTCAGTCTTTAGTAGGAAAACCAGCAGTACTCTGGGTACCTCTGAGTGGGAAGACAGTGAAGCCCCTATAATCCATGAGGTGATAGTTAGCAACGTGCTACACCGCTTAGATATGCACAAGCCTATGGGGCCAGATGGGATCCACCCCAGGGTCCTGAGGGAGCTGGCAGAAGTGCTCACCAAGCCACTTTCCATCATTTACCAACAGTC
>NW_010173856.1:34320-34626 GCF_000695765.1 Mesitornis unicolor
CCAACAGTCCTGGCTAACTGGGGAGGTCCCAGTCAACTGGAGGCTTGCAAACATGATGCCCATCTACAAGAAGGGCCGGAAGGAAGACCCAGGGTACTACAGAGCTGTCAGTCTGACCTTGATGCCAAGGAAGGTGATGGAACAAATCATCCTGAGTGCCAGGATGGCAAACAAACAAATGACAAACATGTCGTCACATGCAGGACAACCAAGTGATCAGGTCCAGTCAGCATGGGTTCAGAAAGGGCAGGTCCTGTTTGACCAATCTTATTTCTTTTTACGATGAGGTGACCTGCTTGGTGGATG
>NW_010173857.1:0-354 GCF_000695765.1 Mesitornis unicolor
CCCCCCGCCCCCTTTCCTCCTCCTTTCTGGGAGCTACATGCTTCTTAGTTTGATAGTATTTTTATACATTTACTTTGAACAAAGGCTGCAATTCGTTGTATGTTTTTTATTGGTTTTGTTTTGTTGTTGTGGGGTTTTTTTGGCCATTGGAGTGATGCTTAGTTTTTATCGAAAAATTGCATTTTGTGTACTGGTGGGTGGGATTTCCAACCCTCAGGGGAGTGGAAGTGGTCTGAGACCTCTGAACCATCCCCTGGAGAAGGCCTTTCATCCGTCTCGGCTTTCCAGCTGCTGATTTTTCAATCTGGTTGTCCCGAGCTGAGAACTGGCTGCGCAGAGGCGGGGGGGGGGCGA